>NC_056729.1:653404826-653677326 GCF_019279795.1 Protopterus annectens | reverse complement strand
TGGTTTCTGACCTTTGTGACACTGAGGGAAAACCTTCCGCCTTTTCCCTCCTGAGCTCCACTTCTCAAGGTGCTCACCATTAAGTCAAATGGAGCTATGTTTCAGCAGATGCCTCTTCCAGGGCTGTTGCCTTTGGTTCAGTTATGAGGTGTTATTCTTGGCTTCATCTTCAGCCTTTGCCTGTTGACATTCAGGCCAAACTTTTGATTGTTCCTTTGTATAATAAAAGCTTTTATTGGATGTGCTGCTGCTGCTGCTACTGACCTTTTCAAGTCTCTCCAGGGCAAGGGTAAAACTTTGCAGGAACTAAAACATACTCTTGTTTCTCTGATTCGTACATTTCAGAGGAATTGTCCCTCTAAATCTGCCTTTGTTCATAGGCAATCTTACCCTCTCATAGGTTCCCTTGTCCCTTTGTCTTTTACTGTCTTTCTCAAACTGGCTACAAATCACTTCAGACTCTTGGATTCTGTCCATTATTTATCAGAGATATTTTTGGTTTGGAAGTCCCTTCATTCCTTTTTAGGCATTCCTCAAGGGAACAGCTCTCTCATTTCTCAGAGGTTCTTCATTCTTTGTTGACTCAGGGCACCAATTTAGCCGTGCCTCCCACCCAAGTAGAGAAGAGATTTTATTCCAGGATGCTTTTGGTCCCACAAAAGGAGGGCACACGGAGATCAATTCTGGATCTTTCCCTGCTGAACACCTTTCTCAAGATTCCTTCCTTGGGGATGTTATCCCTGCATACATTGTTTCCTCTGCTTCTTCCACAGACCTTTCTGGTATTTCTGGGTGTCAAGGATGCATACCTTCACATCCCCATCCATCCTGTTATCAGGAAGTTTTCACTTTTCTCTGTCTCTTAGTTGCATTTTCAGATCTTTGCTTTTCCCTTTGGCTTCTCTACTGCCCAAAGGATATTCACCAAATGCCTCACTCCTGTCATTGATTTTTGCAGGATTCAAAGTATTCAGATTTTTCCCTATCTAGATGATCTGCTTATTCAAGTTCCTTTCCCCAGCAATCTGTTTCAAGATCCCAATTTTACTACTTCCCTGTTACACAGTTGGGTGTTCACCATAAACCTCCAGAAATCAATTCTGTCACCTTCCTAGGATTATATTTTCCTTGGCTGCAGACTTCAGACAGTTCCCATGTTGGCATCTCTGCTTGCCCCCATAGCTCTGTCTCTAATTGCCTTTTTCTAGTCCCTTCTTCCTGTGGCATCTGTTATGGCCAGAGAATTTCTCAGGATTTGGAGGATTGTGGATTCCACCATTCCCATGCTCCCTCTCACCAGATTCCACATGAGGAAACTTCAAGTGGTACCTCAGACTGGTGTGGCTTCAACATTGCCACCCTCAGGACTTCCCAGTACTTTTTTTCCCCGTCTCAAGCTCAAGCCTCAGTGGTGGATTCATCAACTTTCTGTCAACCTGGGACTTCCTTTTCAAGCTCCAGTTTCTACGCAGGAGCTCTTTACAGCTGTCTCAGATGGGGGGTTGCCTCCTGTGGCCCCTTAGAGGTTCAGGGTCTGGCCTCCTCATCAGAAATCAGACTACACCAATGCAATGGAGATAAGGGCTGTTTTTCTGGCTCTGCAGGCTTTTCTTTCCCTCTTTCATCCCAGGCCCCTGAAAGTTTTCACAGACAGTACCATAGTGATGTTGTATGTCAACAAGCAGGGAGGTGCAAGGTGCTGTCTTCCTTGCAGACTAGCTCTTCGGGTGTGGGATCTAGCCATCCAGTATCAAGTGACTCTTCAGGCAGTTTGCTTTCCCTCAGAGTACAATCTAGTGGCAGACTCTTTGAGCAGGTCTAGCACACAAGCTCATGAATGGATGCTTCAAAGAGATTTGTTTCTGGACATTGTCCACTGGTGGGGTATTCCTCAGGTAGATCTTTTTGCCTCTCCTCTGTAAAGACAGCTTCCTGTATTCTGTTCTAGATTCCCAAATCCTCTGGCTTGAAAAGTAGATGCCCTGTCTTTTCCTTAGAACAGAATGTTTCTGTACACCTCCCCCCTCCCTTCCTCTGTTACCATGATCAGCACAATCTTCTGCACAAGATCAAGCTGGACTCTCTTTTGGCCCAGACAGCATTGGTTCTCCCATGTTCTTCATCTTTCACTGTTGCAGTCATTACATTTGGGTAATCTACTTGCAGGTTGCCCTCAGTCGACCTGATTAACAAAGTCTTGGGTCCTGCGTCGGTTGCTGTCCCTTCTTCCATGACGTCAGGTCGTCAAGGGTATAAAACATGCAGCCGATGCCATTACATCAGTCTTTCTTGCCGTGCAGTGCCCAAAGCAGAAGCAGTTCACAAGTGCCAGTCGTCCGACTCCTGAAATTTCATTTTCGAGTTTCAGAACCGAAGTCTTCAACTGAAAGCTAAGTACCCCATTGGGGAAACTTTTTCTTGCTCCTTTCCGATGTCAGTAAAAGTTAATGATTGCATTACTTGTGGAAAGCAAATACCTCATAAAGATTTTCATTCGTACTGTATTCCTTGCCTAGGCCCTGACCACGACGTACCTTGCTGTCGGTTTTGTGCTTTATTTAATCAGCACACTATACATCGTCGGTATATTTTTGCCTCTAAATATTTCAGTTCTCAATTTAATTATCCAGAAATGTCGTCAGTTAACCATCCGACTACCAGAATTCTGAAAAAATGCAAAGATAAAGACAGAGACAGGCCGCCGAGGTCCAAAACTGCCGACAATGCTTCTCCTAAGCCAGTCGCCAGTTCGCTGGTACTCAGTGAGGCGCTTTTGCAGCCCCTGATACCCGCTACTTCTGATTCGCAGGCCTCTACTGAGACCCATTTGGAGTCCAGTATGCCGCGAGATACTTCAACTATGGAACCCGCGGATGTCTCTACCTTGGATGGGTCCAAGCCACTGTGCAGGCACCGGCTTCTGAGAGTGTATTCAGGCCTACAGACTTGCATATTAAATCGACACCTCCTTCATTACTAAGGCCTAAATCTCGATCCATGTCTAAAAAACCGACGTCCAGGCCACATGCTCAGGCCTCTATGCCTAAAAAACAAATGATAAAAATGGCTGAAGATCTAATAACTCTAATCGGGGGTAGCCAACCCCCCCCCCCTCTAAGAGGACTAGGGCTGAGCTCGATTATGAATCTTCTGATCAGGATTCTGTTTTTTCCTGACTCTTCAGATGACCTGGATTTGTCCTTACCTACTTATGAGGATTCTGATGCAGAGGACTCTATTCCCTCTGCTTCCCCTCCTGAGGATTTTTCTTTTGGGGAAACCTTACATACTCTAAGGGAGCATTTTCACTAGGAAAGCCAGGAATTTTCTGATTCAAAAAAGAGGCTTAGGGATTTTCTTCTCCTACCTCAGCATAGGCCTTTGGCTATTCCTCCTGTACTAGACATTGTTGATGATGCTTTCTCTGAATCCAGTTTGGCCCCTGACTCTCAGCCTCCTGCTCCCAGTAAACCTGACAGATACTACAGGGTGGAAAAAGAGAAAAGCCCTGCAAGTAGGATCTAAGTGCAAGGCAAAACAAACTATCAGTAACTGAAAAAATGCCAGCACAAAACTCAGTATATATCAGCAACAAAACTACAGCAACACTTAAGTGTTTTAATATATATCAAACAATTCAATAATCCAGACCGGTTTCAGCCTGACATAGCTTTCCTCAGTGGAACAAAAAAAGTACATACAGGAAATGATGCACAAATGCAGGTTTAAATAAGGTCCATAGACCAATGAGGTGCTTCCAAAGGATTTTAGGCATGCCCATAATACTGCCTGAAAGAAAAACTGGAATGAAAAATACAAACTAGAAAATAAAAAATAACAAGTAAAAAATAGATGATCCAAATAGCAAATATGGTAATAAAACATAAGTATGATAATACATTCAATATTGGATATATTAATTAGTTATAAATGATCATTTAAACCAGGAGAAAATAGTGCCCCTAGCTTGATAATCCAGTATTTCTCTTTTTGGTTGAGAATGGAATGCCATCCCTGTTTGTTGGATCTGTCACCCAAAATTCTATCTGCAATACAAAATTGAAATCTAACAGTATGATGTTGTGTGTAGTGCCTGAACAGAGCGTTGGTTTCTCTTTTGGTTCGAATGTCACTACGATGTTCCGACATGCGTAATCTCAGCACCCGTGATGTCTGACCCACATAAAATGAACCACATGTGCAAGTTGAAAGATATACCACCCAATCACTATTACAGTTGCCAAAAAATTTCATGTTAAAAATCCTGTCAGTGTTTTTACTGGAAAATTGTTTAGATGTGAATTTTCACCTCTGAAATATAATCTCTCTACCCCTGAACTACAGGCTTTACAACAGCTCAGGGACAACAAAAACAGTGTTATTATTCAGGCTGACAAGGGTGGGGCAATAGTAATCATGGATACAGATTATTATCTGGGGGAGGGAAATGGACAATTAGCCAACCCATCCCACTACATGAAAATGCCTATTGACCCCACCCCGAACTTTAAAAGAAAAATTGACAATTTTCTTGAGTTAGCAGTTTTGGAGGGCATTATATCAGACACAGTTAAATCACAATTAATGGTACGGGACCCACAACAACAGATTCTTTATTTACTACCTACATCTCACCTATAATTTTTGGTGGCACTGGGATTGCCCCCCTGATAATTGGAATAATTTTGGTTATACATTTTCGCTTAATTTTAGGCTTACTATCATTTGACAGTTTATTGGCATATTACTGTATACTAGCTTTTATTCTATCTGGAGATCTGAATAGATTTCATATAGATCAGCTTATTGTCATGGATCTTGAACAAATACTTCAGGGCCTTTGTGCCGACAAAAATGATATTGGGGTTTTTGGTATACCCGAAGGAGATGGTCTTCCTCAACCCATGGATCCAGTTGACGGCTGCAATGATGCTTTTTATAAACTCAGCAAAGGCATGAAGAATTTGAGATCTAACATTTGGCATTTGAGGCTTTTCAAAGCCTATATGAACAAACAAATTACGCCTAGGGGCTTAAGAATCAAAATTCAACCTTTGGTGAGCAAGATAGATGACATCCTTAACAAAGAATGGCATCTGGCACAACAACAAGCATCTATGAATTTCATTCAAATTTTAAGTTTGTATTATGAATGGACTATTGAAATTAATATTAAAGAAGTTGTTGATCTGTGTGGACAAGCTAAAACATATGATGGTCACCCACAATTTTCTATATGCCTTAATAAACTGTCAAAGGAACTGCTTTTGTTTGAAAAACAGACTAAAGAAAAAAAAATTCAACAGAGATATTACTGACTATCAGAGGGGCCGACCCTTTGAGGCCACCAAAAATGTTAGGTTCATGGAAACTGGCCAGAGGTCTGGCAGATATACCAACCCCAAAAAAAGACCTAGATCCATACTCAAGGGGTCTCACACATATAGTAGCACCTCAGGAGATGATTCTTCGACAACTGATACGGAGGGTATTTGTACTGGTGAGTCTCCAACTCCCAAAAAGACTAAAAGCCAAACACATTCTTTAAACTCACTAGGAGGAGGGGTGGGAGAAAGCATAGGAAACACCAAGATAGACACAATCAAAGCACTCATCCAAACATTCATGACACGATAGATGACAATATTTTGAATATTTCCAAAATTGTCTTGACAGAAGATCAAAAGAAAGTGTTAAATAAAGGTTTAAACTTTGTTCCAGGGTTTTTTGTGGATGAATTTCATATTGTCAAAGATGTTAACGATTTTTGTCGCAGAATCAACCTCAGATTGTTTTTTGGACCCAGGTCTGATTCTCAAGATCCACAGAATTCAAATTCCATAAATCCAATTTTGTTCCACCTATGAATCGGAATGTGGCTATCTTTCAGCAAGCTGTACTCAAGGATATACATTTCAAACTAGATCACCTTTCAACTTTGAAATATAATCTCTCTACCCCTGAACTACAGGCTTTACAACAGCTCAGGGACAACAAAAACATTGTTATTATTCAGGCTGACAAGGGTGGGGAAATAGTAATCATGGATACAGATTATTATCTGGGGGAGGGAAATGGACAATTAACCAACCCATCCCACTACATGAAAATGCCTATTGACCCCACCCCAAACTTTAAAAGAGAAATTGACAATTTTCTTGAGTTAGCAGTTTCGTAGGGCATTATATCAGTCACAGTTAAATCACAATTAATGGTACGGGACCCACAACAACAGATTCTTTATTTACTACCTAAGATACACAAGTGCCTGCATAAACCACACGGTAGACCCATTGTATCTGGTATGTGGTCATTGACGGAACCACTGTCTGAGTTTTTTACTTCATATTTGAAACCACTACTAAAGTTGATTTGAGCAAGGATACAAAACACCACCCAATTCTTATCCATTATAGATGATAACCAATTAGAACCTGAGTGGTTACTTTGTACATTAGATGTCAAGGCTTTATACACCAATATACCACATTGGGCTGGACTTGAGGCCCTCAAGTTTTGATTAGATAGAGCCAAATTATATCCAGTTGGTTTCAATACGCTTTTGATTTGTATGGCGGAACATGTTTTGAATAAAAATGTTTTCTACTTTCAAGGTGAATGCTATTGGCAGTTGAAGGGAGCCTCTTTTGCTCCTATATATGCAGACTTATTCATGGGCTACATTGAAGAGCAAATCATTTATGATCAAACACATAACATCTATCTTGAGGAGCTGAATATTTGGCGACGTTATCTTGGTGATTGTTGGTTAGTGTGGCGTTCCGATGAAGAATATTTGGCTGAATTTGTGTCATACCTCAACCATAACAAATGGGGTATTGAATTTACTTCAACTTATAACCAAAATCAAATCAACTTTTTGGATGTAACAGTCATCAGGAACCCAGATGGTACTTTACGAAGCAAAACATTTCGTAAATACCCGCAATACAATACTTTATTACATGCAACAAGTATGCACCCTAGCCACATCATCTGGAACATACCCAAATCCCAGTTCCTCAGGATACGCAGGATTTGTTCTGCAGAAAATGACTTTGAAGAATCACAACAAGATCTAACCAACTGATTCAGAACCAGGGGATACAAGCAGCCTGACATTCAGTTGGCTCGTCACTTTGCAACCAATTCCACCAGAACTTCCCTTCTCAAATATTGTGATAGAAATAGGGATGCACAGGATGGAGGATTACTGTTTATTACTACCTATGGGCGTAACATCAATTTGATTAGAAATACCATGATGAAACACTGGAACATCCTCACTGCCAATGAGGATATTGCCTCCCTAGTCGGTAACACTTGTCAATATGGTTACCATAGAGGGAGAACACTAAGTTCATGTTTTTCACATTATAAGAGGATGGGGTTCAGGTGGCATTATACATCAACAACTTACGATGACTGGTGACAAACTTTGGGGCACTTATCAATGCGGCCATTGTTCATCATGTCCATTTATATTCACATCTAAACAATTTTCCACTAAAAACACTGACAGGATTTTTAACATGAAATTTTTTGGCAACTGTAATAGTGATTGGGTGGTATATCTTGCGACTTGCACATGTGGTTCATTTTATGTGGGTCAGACATCATGGGCTTTGAGATTACGCATGTCGGAACATCGTAGTGCATTCGAACCAAAAGAGAAACCAATGCTCTGTTCAGGCACTACACACAACATCATACAGCTAGATTTCAATTTTGTATTGTAGATAGAATTTTGGGTGACAGATCCAACAAACAGGGATGGCATTCCATTCTCAACCAAAAAGAGAAATACTGGATTATCAAGCTAGGGGTGCTATTTTCTCTTGGTTTAAATGATCATTTATAACTAATTAATATATCCAATATTGAATGTATTATCATACGTATGTTTTATTACCATATTTGCTATTTGGATCATCTATTTTTTACTTTCTAGTTTGTATTTTTCATTCCAGTTTTTCTTTCAGGCAATATTATGGGCATGCCTAAAATCCTTTGGAAGCACCTCATTGGTCTATGGACCCTATTTAAACCTGCAATTGTGCATCATTTCCTGTTTGTACTTTTTTTGTTCCACTGAGGAAAGCTATGTCAGGCTGAAACCGGTCTGGATTATTGAATTGTTCGATATGTATTAAAACACTTAAGTTTTACCTTAGTGTTGCTGTAGATAATGCAGGGTCCCAGAGTCCCACAAGTTCCTTTTCAAAAATCCTATTGCAGATCCAGAGACTATTTCTCAGGGGCCCAAGGGCATTAAGGCTTCTACTGCTAAAA
Organism: Protopterus annectens; assembly: GCF_019279795.1. Classification (NCBI taxonomy): domain Eukaryota; kingdom Metazoa; phylum Chordata; order Ceratodontiformes; family Protopteridae; genus Protopterus; species Protopterus annectens. Next base: position 653,669,034 of record NC_056729.1, on the reverse strand, counting down.
ATCTTATCCCTTCTGATAGAGACTCCAGGGCACTGGATAGATGGGGAAAAAAGGTTTATACTTCAGCAACTTTGGCAATTAGAGCTTTAAACTGCCAATTTCATATGTTAAAATATCAGCAACATGTTATTGGACTGCTTAAACAGAAAATGATGTTGATTCCTGACTGTGTGGAAAATAAAGACGTACAGGATTTAATGCATTCTGCTGAACAAGTTGGAAAACACACTTTGCAATGTGGTTTTGATTCTTTAGAGGCCTCTTGCAGGGCTGCTGTTATTGAGTCTGTGCTTAGAAGGCATGCTTGGCTTAAGGAGCAATCTTTGCCTGATCATGTTAAAGCTAAATTGTTGGATGCTCCTTTAAATCAGGACCGCCTGTTTGGCAACAAGGCTGAAGAAGTTCTTAAAAAGATGAAAGATAAAGCTAATTCTATGCAAACTGTTAAAGATTTTTTACAAGTTCAGCCTCCTAGATTTTGTAGGCACTGGCCTTCTAAGAATTGGTCCTTTCCAGCCCCTTCCAGATGTTCTCAAGCCAAACCCGACACAGCAAAAACCCCAGGTTTCAGTCCCAGGGGACTCACAGAACTAAGCAGTAGGGGGGGGTCACTACTTCCAAGTCTGGGAATAACAAGACCCCCCCCCCCCCATGGTAAACTGTCTCAATGACTTCCTTTTAAAATTTCAAAGCACTTATCTTCTGACTGCCCCTTTGGGTGGAAAGATTGCTCTTCATGCAAAGAACTCGGAACTCATTACCCAGGACAAATGGGTTTTAAATATAGTATCCCAGGGATACAGATTTCACTTCCACATATTGCCAACGCCAAGTGGGTGGCTGGACCTACCCCCAAATCAGTGAGCAGAGGCTCAAAAACAAGTACTTTCCCTCTTAAGCATGAGGGCTATTCAGCTGGTACCAGAAGAGGAAAAGGGACAAGGTTTCTATTCCAGACTTTTTCTGGTACCCAGAAAAGACAAATCATGACGTCCAGTCCTGGACCTGCCTACTCTAAACACCTTTCTGGAGATTTCAAAATTCAAGATGCTGACTCTTTACCAATTTCTTCCTATGCTAGGCAAAGATGCCTGGTTGGCAACACTAGATTTAAAAGAAGCATACCTGCACATCCCAATCAGGGAATCTTGCAGAAGATACCTATGCTTCAAAGCAGGCTACACGCACTATCAGTTCTCTGCACTGCCCTTTGGCTTATCTACTGCGCCCAGGGTATTCACAAAGTGCCTAGCTCCAGTTATTGCATTTTGCAGACAAAGAAGTATTCAAATATACCCATACCTGGACGATTGTCTAATTCAGGCAGAAAGCCAGGACATACTTTTGAATCATCTGGCATTTTTAAAAAGGGTTCTAACTTGTCTGGGGTACACCATAAATGAAAAGAAATCACAACTGGTACCCTGTCAACAAATTACATTCCTGGGAGCAAGCTTGAATACAACTTCCCAGATGGCTTACCTCACGCCAGAAAAGCAAATTCATTTGACAACCTACTTCAAACAAGTGGCCACAAAAACTCTGCTATCTGCAAGACAAGTACTGCAAGCCTTGGGGTTCATGGCTTCCTGCATTCTTCTAATTCCATATGCAAGACTGCATATGAGGAAACAACAGTGGTATCTAAAAAGCCTATGGAGTAACATTCTCACAGCCTAGAAACAATGATTCTTATCATACCTTGCCTACGCCTAGAGTTCCTTTGGTGGGCAGAGGCCTGTCACCAAAACAAGGTACTACCTTTCACACCACCCCCTGCCGCCCAAACCCTAACAACAGATGCATCAGACTATGCATGGGGGGCTCACCTGGCAGGGAAGTGCACTCAGGGCAAATGGAACCCAAGTCAAATGCACCTGCGTATCAATCAAAAAGAAATGAAATCTGTACAGAATGCTCTGACAGCCTTCAAGGACTACATTCTTCCAGGACAACTATTGATAAAGACAGACAACACCACGGTTATGTGGTACATAAGCAGGGGAGTACACATTCTTACCCTCTCTGCAGATTAGCCATGGCATTGTGGAACACAGCCTTGGGCTACCAAGTGCACCTACAAGCTCAATTCCTGCCAGGAAAATTAAATACGCTGGCAGATGGACTAAGCAGAAACCTCATGGACACACACGAGTGGAAACTGGAACCAAGGATTTTCAACATGTTGACAAGTGAATGGGGAGCCCAGATATAGACCTGTTTGCCTCCCCCCAGAACTGCCAATTGGACAAATTTTGCACAACGACTCCCCACAAACAAGCCTGGAAGGTGGATGCTCTGTCCTTCAGCTGGAAAAAAACTATCAGTCTATGCCTTCCCCCCACTGCCTGTGCTCTCCAAAGTACTACTAAAAGTCAAACAGGACAAGCCAAGGATGATTTTGATTGCTCCAGACTGGCCGCGCCAACAATGCTACCCACTGCTGCACAGTGTGTCACAGTTACCGCCATGGCACCTGCCTCAGACTCCTTCCCTGCTGTCTCAGCAGGAAAACCAGATCCTGCATCCTCAGCTTCCAACACTGAACCTTGCAGCCTGGCTAATTACTTAAACTCTCCCTTACCATCCCTCAGCAAACCTGTGATAGATGTCATCTTAGAGGCAAGGAGGCCTAGTACTAGAAAATCTTATGCTGAAAAATGGAAAAGATTCTGTGCCTGGAACCAATCTCAAGGGATGAGCACAGCAGCGCCCAGTTTACCTCAGATTTTACAATACTTAACTGAGATGCTTCACAAGGGCCTGTCTTTTTCCTCCATTAAAATCCATGCCTCAGCCATTTCAGCTCATTATAACACAGAACCACCCCTCTTCTCTCATCCACTACTCAAGCAGTTCCTCAGAGGGGCCAAAAATTTGAGACCACCCAGGAGAGCTCCAACCCCAGCCTGGGACCTTAACTTTGTATTAGAGAAACTCACTCTACCTCCTTTTGAGCCAGCTGCTACTGTAGATTTAAAATTTCTTTCTTGGAAAACAGCTTTCCTTTTAGCAATCACTTCAGCTAGAAGGGTATCTGAATTACAGGCCCTTATGGCAGTGGAGCCTTTCATAATCTTTCATGCGGACAGGGTGTCACTCAGAACCAATCCATCCTTCATTTCCAAGGTGGTATCCAGTGTGGCTCTTAATCAGTCCATTCATTTGCCAACTGCCTATTCCAATCCACAGAACAAAGGGGAATGGATTCTGCATTCGTTGGATGTGCACAGACAACTTAGATTCTACTTGGACAGGACTAAACCTCAAAGAAAATCTGAAGAACTGCTGGTAGCATTTGCTGCAGGGGCGGAGGGGAAGGCTATTTCAAATCAAACCATTTCTAAATGGATAAGCCATTGCATTCAATTCTGCTATAAGCACCATGGAAAACCTATCCCCCAAGGGATCAGACCTCACTCCACCAGGGCTGCATCTCCTTCCACAGCCTTTCTCAGAGGCGTTCCTACCCGGGCATCCTAGAAGCTGCTACCTGGAGTTCTGTACATACTTTCACCAAACATGATCATTTGCCAATTTTCTCTAAATCCAGAGCTGGCTTTGCAACTGCAGTCTTGCAGGGCCTTATAGCTGGCCCTAATGCTAGCTAAACTCCTCCTCCCAACCATAGCTTTGGGAAGCTACCCAAATGTGATGACTGCAGCAGTGAAACACGAAGAACATAGTACAGTTGTGTACACTTACCATAAATGTAGATGTTCGGGTGTATTCACTGTTGCAGTCCTGGTTACCCTCCCTCCAGCCCCTTAACTTCTTTTGGCTATACCTCTACTTTCCTTTACTATGCCTAAAAGCCTTTTTGGTGTATTTGCTTTTTTGTTGGAGGTATACCTTTGTATTTTTATGTTTAATTGCTCTCCTTTAGGGGGTCACCTGACATCTGGGGCAAGAAAAACTGATGTAATGGCGTCGGCTGCATGTTTTATACCCCTGACGACCTGACGTCATGGAAGAAGGGACAGCAACCGACGCAGGACCCAAGACTTTGTTAACCAGGCCGACGAAGGGCAACCTGCAAGCAGATTACCCAAATGTAATGACTGCAACAGTGAATACACTCGAACATCTACATTTATGGTAAGTGTACACAACTGTACTTTCTTTATTACTTGGCCAGGGGCAGTCACAACACATTATCAATTGGGTGGATCTTGCCACACAAGACAAGGGATCTCTTATCCTTCCTCACTTGTCCACTGTTCAGATGATACTGTGGGTGATAGGGTTTTGATCCCATTCTGGCGCCACTTTGTTGAGGACATGCTTCGGGTTCTGCAGGATGCCAGGAAACCCACTACCAGGAAATCATGTATGTCCAAATGGAAAACATTTTCTGTCTGTTGCCTCTCTTGCCATCAGAATTCTCTATCCATGGAGGTTCCTTTAGTTTTCTCTTATTTGTGTGATGATCTTCATCCTGGGTTAGGATAGTCTTCATTGAAAGCTCACCTATCAGAGCTTTCTGCCTCTCTGCCCTCGAATACTCCTCTGGCCTCTTACGTTTGAGGTCAAGCAATTCCTTAAAAGAGTCCTTCATATTAGAGCTCACAGGAAGCCAATTCTGTTATCTTGGGACCTCAGTTTTGTACTTAAAAACTTTGCCCAGGCTCCTTTTGAGCCTTCTTCCTCAGCTTCCTTGCAACATTGTACTTGGAAGATCGTTCTGCTTTTGGCTCTTACTTCAGCCAAGAGGATGTCAGAACTTCAGTGTCTCATGGTCATTCCTCCTTTTTTTAGTTTTCATAGAGAGAGAGTGTCTCTTCATACTAATCCTTCTTTTATGCCCAAGTTGATTAATGAGTTGTCCCTTAATCAGTCTGTTCATCTTCCTTCCTTTTTTCCTTCCTTGCAATCTGTCAATGAGAAGACTCTTCACGCCTTGGATTTACATAGACAGCTCAACTATTATTTAGATAAAACTGAAGTTTTTCGCAAATATGAGCAGCTTTCTGTTTCCTCTTATCCCAGGACTTTGGGTTTAGCTGTTTCTAAACAAACCATCTCCTCCTGGATTTCTAATGCCATTTCTTTTTGCTATTCCTTTCATGGCAAATGACTTTCCTCATCTGTGAAGGCACATTGTGCAAGGGCAGTTGCTTCCTCATGTGACTTTTTCAAGGGTCTGGATACCACTTCTATCCTTGAGGCTGCTACTTGTGTCTCTCTTCATACTTTCACTAAACATTACAAGTTGGATGTTGTCTCCAGGGCCAGGGTAAGCTTTACCAATGCTATCCTGCATGGGTTTGTGGAGGATTATATTCTGCCTTCCTCCTCCCAGGTGTCCTCTTGAGCTCTTGTACTCTCCCTTAAGTAAAGAATACTTTCACAGTGAAATGGAAGGATATAGTGCAGCTGTATAAAATCTTAACATAACAGTAGATGTCCTCCTCTTCAGCTACAGTATTCAGTCTCTCCCTCTTTCCCCCTGTCCTGAATCTTGCTGTGTGCTCTGGTTGCCATCCTGGCCGAGGGACCCTTCTCCTTTCTTCATTCCATATTTTAACTTCTGGATGCATATTTGTCCATGAGGGTATTCTGTTCCATCTGGGGCTTTTTCAGTTCTGAGTATCTGTGTTTGTCCATCACCTTTATGCCTTACGTCATGTGAGGGGAGTATAGATGTTACGAACGATGCCTATAAGAGCTGAAGGCTTTGGTATATTGGCGGGACATTGGGCTATCCTTGGCAGGAGATCCCTTAGGTGAAGAACACTGCAACATTGAAGAGGTAGACATCTACTGTTATAGTAAGATTTTACACAACTGTACTTTCTTTAATATCAACCTTATATTCTTTTTAACTCTCCTTTCATCTTCCTTCCATTTCTTAATACCTGGGAAAAGTAAGCTTACATAGAAATTTACTTGTGTTCAGCACTCTTATTGTAAAATTATTTTATTCTCAGGTTTTTGCTACCTCAGTTCCTATAGGAATGCATGCAATCACAGGGACCATAAGCTATCTAGCCATATAACACCTTTAAGTAAACTCAAGTTCTTGCCACCCTTTACGAGTACTTAATAGGGCATATCTTCCAAACCAAGCAGGGCCATCCATTATAACCCTGGTGTAAATGTGTGTCTTCCAGTCTAATAATCTAGACTAGCCTTAAATGCAAACAAAGTTATTCTGTGCTTGACTTCTAGTGGTAAATTATACCATAGGCTGGGAATGCATTGATTTAGGAACTTAACCCTCCAGCGAGTCTTGTTTATTTGTTAGAGTAAATTTAGGTCCCTAGTACAAGTATTTGTAGAGCCACTCTTTTTTTGAAGCAATAGGAGGTTAAATAGGATTGAATCTTTCATCACTCAAAAAGTGAGACATATTGATAGTTAATCAGTACAGAATGTCTCAACCAGCCTGTATTAATAGTTATTAACAAGCAGTACTTCTTGATTAACTGCATCTGTTCTGCATGAATTCGGATGATTACAGGCTTTGTCAGTTTTCTTTCAGCAACTCTTGTTTTATTTTAGCATGCAGTTTCACTGATGCCAATTCTTTTCTTATCCTGCCCATGTGTTTACTCCTGAATACACCATCCATTCCCTATAGATGGTGGTTATCATGCACTTGCCAGTAGCATAACTAATGATGCAGATGCTAAATGTTCCAGACTGAGGTTCTTCTGACGACAGAAGCTCATTCAGTCCCTGATGTTTGCAGTCTTACAGCATGGTTTGACTTAAATGCCGTTTTCATTGCCTGCTGTTTCTTTCTAGTAGTATTTCTAAGGAAAGCATAAATGACAGTTCCAATTTTCTTAGTCTCCAGTGTTTTATTAGCTAGGCATTTATTTTTCAGCCACTGACTTTAATGGCAGCTGTAATTATAAAGATTTTGGTGATTCATACATAGTTCTCATGTACTGGTATTAAGATTTCGTCTATTGCTTGTTTACATACTTGGTAGTGGTTTGCACTCTGGATGGTATTCACTCTTGTCATGAAACTGCAGTCCCAGAATTCATCATTCACCTTGCATTAGGTGAACTCCTCAGTCTTACTGGGCAGAAGCCAGTGCTGATACATTTAGTACATAAATGGCCAAGACTTGTAGTTCTGACAAATGCCAGAAGTAGTGGTCCATTTATAGGCCAAAATGGGCTGCAGTCTTAAGTAATTATTGGTGCCTCAGTGTCTGTATGGTTAGAGCTGTATCTAATTTGCACCTGTTCAATACTACTGCTAGCATATCTCCTGACAGAAAGCAAAGGCCGAGCCCATACTGTGTGTTCTGGATTCAGGACATGCAGTGCAGGAAACTACATATCCTTTAATATTTTTGCCTGCTAGTGGATGCTTGATAGTGTCCTGTTGATCAGTGTTACATGCTTGTTGTTGCACCCCCCCCCCCCATCCACAACACCTCTATCCTCCAAATGGAGCTTTTAGGCATTGCAGAAACCTTAATCCAGTCTTTGAGAGAAGACAATTAATTTTCTGCTGCACCAGGATTTGCAGTTGGACTTGGGTCACTTGCATTCCAGGTAACAGCGGTCTACTTCTCTTTCTCTCTCTCTCTCTGTCCACCTTCAGAACACAGGGTACATGACTTCTGCTTATGTTTCATTAGTTTCAACTTAATAGTTTCTCATCTTGGTATTTGTCCACATCCCCAGTAGTGTTGGTACTCAAAGTGCTGTACGATGGTGCAAAGAACTCCACATGAATTGCCTCAGTAAGCAGAAGTCACTGAATAGAGTACAGACTTGTAGAAACTAGGGAGGTGGGAAGGAAGTTAGTTGTACATATGATACACAACTGTAGCTAACGTGGAAAAGCTGTGGTCAGTGTGCAGCTGTATATGTGGCTCCCAGAAGAGAATGATGCTTCTTTTAATTGAAGAATATCTGCAGTTATGAACTTATGCTCACATAAATGGTAATCTTTAAATAGTACTGACAAGGTTCCTCTTCCATCTATAAAAATAGTGCTGTGCTGTGCTGTGGTTTGTGTACAACTGTAGATAGTAGAACCATTATGGATGCCAGCCATATAACAACTTATGAGTATGTTGCAAAATATTGACTGTACATGTCATTGCAACTCACAAATTTGAAAAAATAAAACCAAATCAACATCAGCCCTCCATGCATTACTGCTGGTGCTGTGAGGAAGAAAGTTTGTTGACTGGTTGTGCTCATGGGAGTGTGTTTCTGTGTAAAAACCTTCAACTAACTGTTGTACAACAATGGGTGTATCCATGACCTCAATGCACTCTCTCTCTCTCTCTCTCCCTATATATATATATATATATATATATGTGTGTGTGTGTGTGTGTGTGTGTGTGTGTATGTATGAGTCAGTTAACCCAAAGTTATGGATTTCACCAAATAAAGTGTTAAATGAACATAAATACTGCTTCCTTTAAGCATTTAAGGCAAAGAAAAGTGTTTCTTTAAAAACAGAGGGAAACTTTTGTTGCATTAGCCTAAAGAGTTTTGCTATCACTTTAAATGATAATGTTGATTTAACAGCAGAAGGACACTGTTATTGTATTTGCTAAGGCAAGTCTGCTTAATGAAACAATTAATGCTGTATAAAAGGAGGGTAAGGTAAGACCTTGTTACAACAGGACATTTAGGAGCAAACTACCCCTAGATAAGGCTTTGATACCTCAACTGTTTTACAGTGAGGCATCCAAGAGCCTGTCATATAACTCAAAATGTATTCTTTCTGCTGCATAACAGTAGAGTATATCAAGCTAAGCATGTAAAAGTAAAAGAGAAAATTAATGAACAGACTATATATTCTGCTATATGAGCATGTCCTCTACAGTGAGAGCAGAAGCAGGGTGTATGACGTCCAGAGCAGACTAAAATCTCCCTCACATAGACTGTTGTACGCACACACACGCACACACACACCATTGGAAGAGTACCCAGACTTAATATGATTGACTCTGGCTGTTGATTTAGCCATTCCCATAGTTATTTGACTCAAGGACCACAGATGGCCCAGAAATATTGTATGCATTTGAGCTTACCATGCTTGTGTCTGTGGTATGGTACGGCTGTAAGCTAAGACTGATTTTTAGTCCTGGTATGGTCATATGTGGGGGCCCCCATCTTCGTTCATAGGTGTTTACTAGGCTAACAATCACAAGGGTCTTTTTAAGCCTAGCCATACATCCCAAATCTCTGACTAGTTCTGCTACCCTTAATCAGAATAAGCAGGGCTTGGAAGATGAAACATTTACAAGTAGAGGCCTGGGAGATTAACCATTCGCAGGCTGCCTGTGTCCATTTGAGACATAGGTGCCATACCAAGGATAAATTTCCTTTACCCCATCCAGTTGTCCAAGTTGCACTTGAATTGGGTTAGGGAGGAACTCTGCTTCACATGGATGGGAAGCCTGTTCCAGAGACAGTGTCATCTCTCGGATACATACCTGTCTCTCCAGCAGGGCCAGTTTATATCACAGGCAAGGTTTAAGTCTTTAAAATGGGTAATTCTGGTGCTATTTGTTTTGTGGATATGCAGGAGGTCAGTCAGAGTGGGGTCAGACAATGCCCTGTATGCCAGTCATAGATCTCCCCTCAACAGCCTGTAGGAGACCGAATACAGGGATAGAGCCTTGAGGTGGTCTGCATAGGGCATTTTACTTATGCCCTATATTCTATTAGTGAGAAACCTCTGTGGACATTCCAATTGTTGGATATGCCTGGTTAGGTACATACCAAAGGGCATTGCATTCAATGGTAGGTCTGATAAATGCCGAATACAGTGGACCAATGACTTTGTTGGACCCAGATGCCATATATTTATTTATAAGTTGTGCAGCATAAAATGATTTCCTCACTATTGTAGACAGATGATGGTCAAAGACTACATTATTCTCTGTGTGTGTCCCTTAGTCCCTGACTACTGGGTCAAAGCTAAGGGGTGAGTTGTCAGTAAGATAGCTGACTTCCCAAAGGATACTATTATGCATTTCTTGGCATTTAGTTTAGTCCAAGGCTCTAACACCAGTTGTTTGTCTCTGTCAGCCCTTCCTGGAGAACATTTGTGTCAGTGTGGGATTCAGGGACAGCTTCTAATTTGCAATCATCTGCATATTTAGTCAACCAGAAACCACTGACATTAGCCTTGACTTCAGAGAAGTAAATGCCAAAAAGGAGAGGTCCAAGGACCAGTCCCTCAGGGACACCTCTTGTGACTGGCCTCCTTGTAGAGGTGGACCCCCCCAGTTCTATTGTCCACTGGGTGACATATGGGTTTGTACCTAACCTCTTGAGTTTGTTAACAATGCCCTAGTGGGGTATTGTGTCAAATGCCTTTGCCAGACGAAAGTAGGCAGTGTGAACCATTTTGCCCTCATCCATTGCTTTGGTGATCTTCTCCAAGAAGTCCAGCAGGTTAAGAAGGCATGACCTGCCTTGATAAAACCAAACTGGGCTGGGTGCAGTTTCTGAAGGTTTACTGCAGCCTTATTGATCATTTCCATGATAATTCTTTCCATGGCTTTGCATATAAGAGTAACGAGATTCATGGGTCTGTAGTTTCCAGGGTCTGTAGATGGCCACCTTTGTGTAGAGGGATGACTATTGCTGTTCTCCATTCCTGAGGCATGAAGCCTGTTTAGAGGCTACAGTTAAATAGAGGGCCTGAAAGGTGATGTTTCATAGGTGGGTACTAGACTATCTTCCCGAAGGCATTTATAAGCCTAGCCAGAATGTGTTTGCATTCGCCGCCCCAAGCCATTGAAGTGATCCATGGGGTAAACTTTCTGTTTCCCATCCACTCATCAAGGTTTCTCGTGAAGAGAGTTAGCGAGGAGCTCTGCTTAATGTAGAATGGAATCTTGTTCCAGAGCATGGGAAGTCTCTGGGACAGGAATCTATCCCTCCAGCACTTCCTATTTATTGTTGTGGTGAGGTTTAGATCCCTTGAGCATGTGGCTTGAGGGGATATGATTTTCTTTAGGTGGAGCATGTCCATCAATTCTGGGTTGGACATGGCCTTGTTTGTCAGGCAGAGATCACCTCTGAGTAGACGGTATGCAACCGAGTACAGCTGGAGTTTCTTCAGTCAAGCTGAATAGGGCATCTGCTTGAGGCCAGTGATCCTCTTGGTGAGGTACTTCTGTAGTCTTTCCAGTTGTTGCAAGTATCTTGTAAGGTACATCCCAAATGGGGCATTGTACTCTATGATGGGTCTGATGAATGATGCATAGAGGGGCCCAATGACCTCTTTCGATCTGGATGCAAACCCTTTTGTGATTAGGTGGGCCACATAGAAGGATTTTCTAACCACTTTGGCAATGTGATTATCAAAGGAGAGGTTACTATCTACTTGGGTCCCCAGATCCCTTATTATATCTTCCATATTTAAGGGGCTACTACCTATGTGGTAGTTTGTGGATACTTTGTTTTTTTCCAAAGGGGATGACTATGCACTTTTTGTCATTTAGCTTGAGGCCATGGTTTTGACACCAGGTATCTGTCTCAGTGAGACCCTTTTGGAGGATGTCTGTGTCAGCCTGAGTGTCAATTATAGCCCCTAGTTTGCAGTTGTCTGAGAACTTGGACAGCCATAGTCCTCCTGTGCTTGCCTGTACATCTGAGAAGTATATGCCAAACAGGAGGGGTCTTAGGACTGAGCCCTGGGGAATGCCACTTGTAACTGGTTTAGAGTCAGACCTAGCTCCCGCAACTCTTACCATGTGGGTTCTGCCCATGAGCCAGTTGGCAACCCATCTCGTGACATAGGGGTTTATATTCAGGCTGGTGAGCTTGTCTATAATACCTGAGTGGGGAATGGTGTTGAAGGCCTTTGCAAGGTCTAGGTAGGCTGTGTGGACCATCTTTCCCTCGTCTATAGCCTTGGTAACTGTCTCAAAGACGTCCACCAAGTTTAGGAGGCATGATCTGCCCTTAACAAAGCTGGACTGGGTAGGGTCCAGTGTTTGGAGGTTTCCAATGTCTCTGTTGATGAGATCCATGATGATGTGCTCCATAGCTTTGCAGACTAAGCTAGTCAGGCTTATAGGGCGATAGTTCCCTGGGTCTGTTGTGGCTCTACCTGTGTGGAGTGGAATAACCATTGCTGTGTGCCACTCTGTGGGCACGTAGCCTGTGGAGTGGCTGAGTTTAAACAGTATGTTTAGGTGAGGGGTTAGTTCATCTTTGAGTTCATGTAGGACGCAGCCTGGGATGCCATCCAGTCCCAATGATGCTGTGTTTTTGGCTTTGGAGGGGGCTGTTTTAACCTGAGTGTCTGTGATTTCAAGGGCACTGCATTCTTCTGGTATAGTTATGGGCCCTTTTGGGGGTGAGGGGGGGGTGAAGTTTGCACTGAACCTGTCTGCCAGGATGTTGGCTATATCGGTCGGTTCAGTGTATTTTATGCCATTCTGCACTAACTCAAAGCAGATCTGAGAATTGCCACTTAGAATCTTGACATAGCTAAAGAATACCTTGTGGTTATCTTTGGAGTCCATGGCAATTTTTCTTTCGAAGCTAGCTTTGGATGATTTTATGAGGGAATGTAGTTTCTTGCTGATACTGATCAGGGATGTCTTCCCTTCCTGGGATTTTACTTTTTTCTGTACTAGTTTCCTCCTTCTATTGTATAGCGTGTTTATGGCAGGGGTCCACCATACTGGTTTCCTTTTCTTGGAGGAGTGAGTCTTGGTTTTGTTTGGATAGCATGATCCATGCATTGTTGTAGGTGCCCGTAGAGTGCATTAGTAAAAGATTTTGCAGCTTGGACACCATTATCATTTAGCATGGGGGCTTTGAAACTTCCCACCTCAGTCTTAAGTAACGTGAAGTTTGCTTTTGAAAAGTTTTTAATGGTGGTTTCTTTTTACCAGGGGTGGTGGCGGAATGTGGATATCCAGAGTGATTAGTTTATGGTCAGATCTAACCAGCGAGGGGTTGACCTCCGGTGTGGAACTCCGGTCCCCCATGTTGGTGATGACCAGGTCCAATATGTTGTCACCTCTGGTGGTGGTGTTGACCAGTTGATCCAGGGCGTTTGAGTTTATAAATTCTAGGAAATGTTGGGCAAGGGAGTTTGTACTTGAGTAGTTCTCCCAGTTAATGTTTGGGTAATTGAAATCACTCAATATCAGGGTGTTTGGTAGGACCTTTATGTTTCCCAGTGTTTCCAGGAATGTGGAATGTAGGTCCTGGGACATGGTGGGTGATCTGTAGCAGGCTAAAATTTGAATAGCAGATTTGCCCATTGTTAGTTGCACATGCATGATCTCTGAAGCATCGTGCTGTGCCACTAACCTGGAGGTGTGGGTATCATTGATGAATATGGATACTCCCCCGCCTTTTGTATTTTACAGAAAACAAAGACAGTGAAATCATCAAATTCGGCTTCTTGCATCCAGTGAAATCCACAAATTGGCGTTGGTTCAAACCAGTTGCTGTTTAATGGACAAACAAATAAAATTAATAAAACAAAGTCAAATAAAAGTCCCTTTAAATCCACATGATAAGTGCTTCCGATAAAAATCTTCTTCAGATCGTAAGTTAAAATGGGACTAGCTTTCATTTTAAATAATGCATCTCAATATGATTATCCAATCCTTTTACAAAAGTGTACATTAAGTTTGTTAATTTCAGTTGTTTGTTTGTTTGTGTCTTTCGGCTTTTCCCGGTTAGGGGTCACCACAGTGGAACTCCGGTCCGCTAATAATTGGTAGTTGATTTTTACGTACCGGCTTTCCAGGCCTGATGCACAACCTTCAACGAAGGTACGCCCATTCACGCATGTCTACACACAGAAGACGCTCTAGCTGAGAATCGAACCGGACAGCGTCTTACTGTGAGGCGACAACGCTACCGCAGCACCATATCTGTTAATAAGCAGTATCAAGTAAAAATCCTGGTGACATGCATTTATATATGGAGATCTTATAAAGGGAATTTCAAGCCTTCGTAAAGAGGTCAACATCAAAGGTTTTTCATTGTTGGTTAAAAATGAGCTTAATTTGTGGACCGCTGATGTATATGTAAATTGAATATGGAAGCGATCGGCTTCGTAAATGTGTTGAAGGTGGACTAGATGGACTGATCCTAATTTTTCTTTTGATGCATACTACATATGTATCTTAAGTAGATAAAGTTTTTATGAAAAGAAAAGTTTATAAAGTCAATACGTGGATGTAAACAAGAGTGACAAATGGTGGCTGTTTGCTCTTATAAGATCGCTGATTGGATGAATATGCAGCTTGATTTGCATACAAAAGGCGGGAAATGGAAGTGTATGAATTTTATGACATCCATGATTGGATGAAAGTGCAACTTGGTTTACATATAATGATTTGCATACAAAAGGCGGGAAACAGAAGTGTATGCATTTGCAATATGCAAATAAGGTGGAGAACAAGCAGAATGGATTGGTTGCAAGTAATTTCCTTTGTAAAAGGATTGGATAATCATATTGAGATGCATTATTTAAAATGAAAGCTAGTCCCATTTTAACTTACTATCTGAAGAAGATTTTTATCAAAAGCGCTTATCGTATGGATTTAAAGGGACTTTTATTTGAATTTGTTTTATTAATTTTGTTTGTTTGTCCATTAAACAGCAACTGGTTTTGAACCAATGCCAATTTGTGGATTTCATTGGATGCAAGAAGCCGAATTTGGTGATTTCACTGCCTTTGTTTTCTGCTTTTTTCTTTTTTGAGACAGTTCACCACAGTGGTGGGGGAATTTTTTTGTTTTTACTGCCTTTTGTATTTTGGTCCAGGTTTTGTGGCCGAAATGTATGGTATGAGTTGTAGCCTGGTAGTGCTGGGGTGCTCTCTGGAGCTTTAAACCAGGTTTCTGTTACTGCACATATATCGATTTTCTCCATACTGAGGAGTGCCTCGAGTGCATGTATTTTGAGGTTTAGACTTCTGGCATTGAGTAGCATTACCCTCGGTTTTTTGTTATTTGTGCTATTTACGGTGGTGGGTTAGTCTTTTGAGCCTTGCCTAAAAAAGGCACTATGGGGGTGGCAAGAGCCTTGGCCAGTATTCGAAAGCCTAAGGGTGACAAGTGCAAGCCATCTTTAGTGAAGCAGCGTGGCTTGTCGAGCATGTCATCCCAGGCTGACAGACACTGGATCCCCTTTGAATGACACCAGAAGCTTAACCAATTGTTGAAATTTATCATTTTTTTCTCTATACTGTGGTGTCATTCTTGGTGAGGGCAGGATGCTAATCCGGGTCAGGGTCATACCAACCTGGGCTACGTGATCACAGAGCTCCTCCATGTCTCTCTTCATGTAGTCCAGGGAGGTACGGCTCAGGTCATTCACACCAACATGGACAATGACAGAGTCATATTTGTACTTGTTCTGGAGTGACCTGGGTGCTTGTGTTATTTGGCGGATCCTGGCACCCGACAGGCAGCTAACAGTAACCATCATTTGTTCAGCCTAGTGAGTGGGATGTCAGTGTGCCTGACTATAGAGTCACCTATTACTAATGTGTTGGGTATGTTATTTTGCCTTAAGGGCTGTGATTGTGTGGCACACTGGTTTTGTAAAGTATGTGTTTCATGGTTTGTGTTGGGGGTGGAGGTTGCTTGGATGTCTGCTTTGGAGGTCTCTGTTGCTTCTGCAGATTTTTATTTAGAGCCTCCGAGTATGTTTTCTTGTATTTATGTGTGTTTTTTGCCAGTGATGGTTTCATAGGTCTGTGTGAGACTGGTGGTGTGATGCAAGTAATTCCCCTCTCCTCTTGACTGCCTGGTCCAGTCTTGGGATGAGAGAGCTTAGCCTCCAGTTTGGCTGTATAATTGCATCTCTCACATGTATTAGTGTTTGGTGGAAGGAGGAGAGGGTTGTCTGTGTACATGAGGCAATTGTAACATTGCCTCAAAATGCCCAGATTCACCAGTTGGACCAGAGAGTGCACCTGAAACTGCCCTTTGGACATGCCTGGATAGGTACAGTGAACTGATTTACTGACTGGCTGGTAAGGTTGAATAGAGAGCCTTGTCCTTCTCTGCAGTATAGGGTGGGTCTAGTGCTAAGGTTTATTAGTGCTTGCTATGAGTTTTGAGCAAGTGCCGGTATGAGAAGTGAATGGTTTGAGTGCTTAAGTTGAAAGTTTGTCTAGTTCCAAGGAAAAAATTGAAGAGTAGACTTTGTGCTATTTAGAAGGCATTCTGGGATATTGTCTGGGCCCATTGAGGCAGTGTTCTTAACCTTAGAGAGGGCATTAAGGATCTATTACCTAGTAATAGCAGGGTGAGCTAAATTTGATGGTATTTCCTGAGGGAAGATTGAGGGGGGAGAGAGGGGCAAAGTTGGAGCTAAATTTGTGGGCCCATAAGTTTGCTGTATCTTCTGGCTCAGTATAGGTGGCTCCAGACTAGGCCGTGATGCTTGCATTAGGTATTGAGTTCTTTAGCTGGTGGTGTAAGTTAGATAAGGGTTCTAATCTCACTGCGATCAGCTGGTGAGTATCTGTGGGTGTGTGTTCACCTGGCAGACATTCCAGAGAGCATTTGGCTTTACTAGAAAAGCTCACCCACACTCTGCCACAACTTGTTGTGAGGGAAAGCTTAGTTTGCTTTTGCTTTCTTGTATTGTGTATTACTTTATTGACTGCTTCCGTTTTTGTTTATTGTAATTTGTTTTCTTTACACTGTGTTATACCTGTATTCTACTTTTAATTGCATATTAAAACTAGGAAAGAGACCACAGCTGTCTCTTGTGAGTCACACAGAAATTAGAACATGTCAGTTAAGGTTAATTATCTGTGAACTGATTGTGGAGCTAGGAACTAAACCTTCTATTTAAGGGATGAAATAAAACATTTCAAAGCTTTACTGGAAAAGCTCACCCAGACTCTGCCACAGCTTGCTGTGAGGGAAAGGTTAGTTTGCTTTTGTTTTCTTGTGTTTTGTATTACTTTATTGCCTTCTTCACTTTTGTTTATTGTGATTTGTTTTATTTACACTGTGTTATAATTGTATTGTGCTTTTAATTGCACATTAAAGCTAGAAAAGAAACCACATCTGTGTCTCTTGTGAGTCAGTGAAATATATATATATATAAGCTATCCCAACTGGACAAGGAGACTCACAAAACAAAGCATCAAATCCAAGAATAAGTATAACCAAGTCAAACCACCATGGTCCAGCCAAATAAATGTCCATAAGATATGTAAAACAGCAAACAGTTTATTGGCAAAAGGTTAGCGCTTTCGCGGGGTTACAGCTTCATCAGATCAAATACAAAATGAAAATAAAAACCACATATTTTTAAAAAAGTACTCAGCCAATCAGTAAGAAACAATTAAAACTGAACCAATTAAAAAACAAAAATCATCTTACATTATCTTCTGCCTAATAAGGCAAGCTTAAGGGAAGTGTCACTGTTAAGGGCTGGAGGTTCATAAGCCCTCATAGAGATACTCCACTTTAGTTCACACAATTCAACAGTGTTGTTAAAATCACCTCCTCTTCTGCTGGGATGCAGCACTTGCAGAACCCTAAACAAAAAAGGTACTATGGCCTGTTATAATTGTAAAGCTTGCTCTGCTATTTCTCCAGATCCCTGTTTTATGCACCCTGTCACCAGACGTGGACCCTGAAAATGCCTACTCAAGCCTCTAGTGAACCTGAATTACTTAAATGTTGGCAACAACTAAATCTTGATTTAAGTTTTAACTACTTACAACTTTTAATAGAATACTACACTTCCATTAAAATGTCTCTTGACATTGAACACCAACTAGATACCATGAAAACTAAGTATCCATCTAATGAATATCTATTAAAATTTGACAGCCTGTGTGCTGAGTTGTTGGCCTATTAATACAGGCTTAAAGAACAGAAACGCAAGAAGCTACTCAGGGACCACTCGGATTTCACTAAAGGTCATATTTGTGTTTGGCCAAGGAGTGAACTTAATCGTTCTAATGTTCAACCTGCAGTACACAAGTTTGTGATGTGAATTCACTTTTTAGGTAAATCTAGTGCAAATACAACTAATCCACATTCAACCAACAAGCGTACTTTAAATGTACCCAAGCTGGATTCTCTGACTGTATCCAGCAATACTCTAATATTGTTTCATCCGAAGGAAATACTCCTAGTATGCATATTCTGGATCTACCAACTCATTCTATCAGCAACAAGCGTTCTAAAGGCACGCCCCTGTCATTGAGAGGTACGCCTCCAACTGCTGACGTCGAGCTTACATCTCTTGACCCTTTGAATGCTACGCAAGCCGTTTCAGCTAAAGCTGGAGCTCCTTCAGTGAACAGTCCTTATACAGATGATTTTTTAAGGCTAGGAGCCCATAGTAAAGTGAAGGAAATGCCTAGGCTTAAAGATAACGTCAATATTTCCTTGCATAGCCCTTTTATGGCTCTGCCATTGCCCACCAGGATGGATCCACCGAATCATTGAGGCTGCTGTCAATCAAGAGATACTCGGAAAAGGAAAGTCTCCAAGGAAGGATGGTCACCAGTGAGATGGAATGGAATGAAACCTTTTCTGAACAAGACTTAGTGTATAATTTATCGAGTTATGCCATAACAGCAGCACAGATATCTGTACTTAACAAAGATTTAGGTTTTGTACCAGGCAACAAATCCAATGTAGCTGATGTCATTTTAGATATCAAACTATTTGCATGCAAAGTAATGTTTGAAACTCTGTTTGGAGGAAATGGCATGTTAATACAGAAACAGGGTCCTTATAAACCGAGTGTTTATTGCCCACCTCTTGCAGCGTCTATTGAGTCTTTTGTCAAATTATGTGAAAATTATATTTTTGCATCTTCAGGCATTTTTAAGCCAAAGGTTTGTAATCTAAATACTGATGAAAACAGTGCTTTGCAACAACTACAAACTGAACCTTCTATCTGTATTAGGCCTGCTGATATGGGAGGTGCAATTATTGTACTGAATAGATCTGATTACTTAACTAGTATGTATACTATGCTGAATGATGTCTGTACCTATAAGAAGATTTTAGAGAAAGATGTTAATAGATGTATTACTAATGTGAAGAATGATCTTTAGGATTTGTTGATGTGTGTTCTTATTGACCATGATCTGTATGAGTCCTTGATCACTGAGAATCCCCTTATTCCTACAATACATGAGTTGCCCAAAATTCATAAGGACAGTCACAAGCCTCCAGTCCTCCCCATTGTCTCAGGGCGCAGCTGGGTGACTGAACCTCTTTCCAAATATGTTGAACTAAAACTTAAACCTGTACTTAGTGAGTCTCTATCAATTTTAAAAGATACTGAACATTTTCTATCTAGTTTATACTCTTCTACAAATTGTGTTGTACTTGATAATGTTTTTCTGACAACCTTGGACGTGAAAACTCTGTTCACTGTTATACCTAATGAAGTGGATATTGATGCTGTCAGGATGTTTATTTCTCATCATGGCCATTTGTCGCATAACATGATTACTGTTATTTGTACTTTGCTAGATTTGATTCTATGTAATAACTATTTTGTGTTTGAAGGTCAGTATTATCTGCAACAAACAGAAGTAGCCAGCAGCTATGCCAATTTGGCTATGGTGCAGTGGGAGAATGAGCATGTTTATAATGATAATCCCTATAGACACTTTATCAAGTACTACACTAGATTTGTTGGTGATATTTTTCTCTTGTGGGGTGGTAGTGAGGAAGAACTTTTGAATTTTGTCAGATATCTTGAAAGTACCACAGACTATCTAAGGTTTAGTCTAAATTACTCTTCCACATCTATTGACTTCTTAGATGTTACTGTATTAAGAAATACTGAAGGCACCCTTGAGACGTAGCTCTACAGGAAACCCTGTTGGTTGAATAATTTACTCCATCGGTCTAGCATGCATCCTTCACATATTTTTTCTAATATTCTTAGTGGCCATTGTTTAAGAGCCTCTAGGCTATGTACCAATGATGTGGCTTTTCAAGAGACTATATATAAAATGGGTGAAGGCTTTAATGTTAGAGGGTACTCACAGATCTCAATAAATAACTCCAGTGCAACTGCTTTATTGAATCGATGCACTAGAGGTGCTCCCTATTTTTCTTCAAATAATCACACTATGAATAAAAGACAAGTTGGTAACATGGGTTGCTCTCCCAGGATATTTTTTAAATATTCTAATAATATACAACATTACTGGAATGTTATTAGAAAAAATTGGCCTGTTCTTATAGGTTCATAGGTAGGTACTAGGCTATCTGCCCTAGGGCATTTATAAGCCTAGCCAGAATGTGTCGGCTTTTGCCTCCTTTTTAGATTAGATTCCTGAGCCTCTGTCCAGCAGGGCCATAGAAGTGATCCCAGGTGTAAATTTACGATTTCCCATCCACTCGTCAAGATTTCTTTTGAAGAGGGTCAGTGAGGGGCTCTGCTTAACATGGATTGGGATTCTATTCCAGAGCGAGGGAAGCCTCTGGGATATGAATCTATCCCTCCAGCATGTCCTATTTATCATTGTGCTGAGGTTTAAATCCCCGGAGCGTGTAGCTCTAAGGGATTTGAATTTCTTGAGGTGGAGCATGTCCATTAATTCTGGGTTAGACATGGCCTTGTACGTCAGGCAGAGATCGCCTCTGAGTAGGCGGTAAGCAACTGAGTAGAGCTGGAGTTTCTTTAGTCGAGCTGCCTAAGGCATCTGTTTGATGCCCACGATCCTCTTGGTGAGGTACTTTTGGGGTCTCTCTAGCTGTTGCAATTGTCATGTAAGGTACATCCCAAATGGGGCATTGTACTCAATTATGGGCCTGAAGAGCGATGAGTAGAGGGGCGCAATGACCTCTCTTGATCTAGATGTGAACCCTTTCATGATTAGGTGGGCTATGTAGAAGGTTTTTCTAACCACTTTGGCAATGTGATTATCAAAGGAGAGGTTACTATCTACTTGGGTCCCCAGATCCCTAATTACGTCTTCTGTACTTAGTGGATTACCACCTGTGTGGTAGTTTGTGGGCACATTGTTTTTCCCAAAGGGGATGACTATACACTTTTTGGCATTTAGCTTGAGGCCATGGTTCTGACTCCAGGTATCTGTCTCCATAAGACACTTCTGGAGGATGCTTGTGTCAGCCAGAGAGTCAATTATGGCTCCCAGTTTGCAATAATCTGCAAACTTGGTCAGCCACAGTCCTCCCGTGCTTGCCTGTACCTCAGAGAAGTATATACTGAACAAGAGGGGTCCCAGGACTGAGCCCTGTGGGACACCACTTGTAACCGGTTTGGAGTCGGACATGGCACCCACAACTCTGACCATGTGGGTTCTATCCCTGAGCCAGTTTGCAACCCATCTCGTGACATAGGGGTTGATATTCAAGCTGGTAAGCTTATTTATAATGCCAGAATGGGATATTGTGTCTAAGGCCTTTCCGAGGTCCAGGTAGGCTGTGTGGACTACCTTTCCCTCATCTATGGCTTTGGTAACTGTTTCAAAGAAGTCAACTAGGTTTAAGAGGCAAGATCTGCCTTTAACAAAGCCGAATTGGGTAGGGTCCAGTGTCTGGAGGTTCCCATTGTCTTTGTTTATGAGATCCATGATGATGCACTCCATAGCTTTGCCGACCAGGCTAATTAGGCTTATAGGACGATAGTTCCTGGGATCCGTTTTGGCGCCACCCTTGTGGAGTGGGATAACTGTTGCTGTACACCATTCTTTGGGTACATATCCTGTAGTAAGGCTGAGTTTGAACAGTGACTTTAAGAGAGTGTTCAGTTCTTTTTGGAGCTCATGTAAGACGCAGCCCAGGACACCATCCGGTCCCACTGATGCTTTGTTTTTTGCTTTGGAGAGGGCTGCTTTCACCTGCGTGTCTGTGATGTCTGGGAGACTGCATTCTTCTTGGATAGACACTGGCCCTTTTTGGGGGGGGGGTGTAAAGTTTGTACTGAACCTGTCTGCCAGGATGTTGGCAATGTCAGTGGTTTCAGTGTATTTTTTGCCATTTTACACCAGCTCAGAGCAGATCTGAGAGTTGCCACCTAAATTCTTGACATAGCTAAAGAAGGCCTTGTGATTATCTTTAGAGTCTTTGGTGATTTTTCTTTGGAAGCTGGCCTCTGATGATTTTATGAGGGATCTTAGTTTCTTGCTAATACTGATCAGGGATGTCTTCCCTTTTTGGGATTTTGCTCTATCATGTAATAGTTTCCTCCTTCTGTTGTATAGCTTGTTTATGGCCAGGGTCCACCAGACTGGTCTCCTGTATTTGGAGGAATGAGTCTTGGTTTTACTTGGGATGGCTCGATCCATGCATTCCTGTAGGTGCTCATAGAATGCATTTGTAAAGGATTCTGCAGTTTGGGCAGCATTTTCCATTAGCCCGGGGGCTTTGAAGCTTTCCACCTCGGTCTTGAGAAGTGTTAAGTTTGCTTTTGAGAAATTTTTCACAGTGATTTCCTTGACTGGGGGTGGGGTTGGGATGTGGATGTCCCGTGTGATTAGTTTATAGTCTGATCTTACCAACGAGGGGTTTACCTCTGGTATGGAACATTTAGCCCCCATGTTGGTGATGACCAGGTCCAATATGTTGTCCCGTCTTGTGGGAGTGGTGACCAGTTATTCCATGGCATTTAAGTTTATAAACTCCAGGAACCGTTGGGCAAAGGAGATGGTATTTGAGTAGTTTTCCCAGTCAATGTTTGGGTAGTTGAAATCACCCAATATCATGGTGTTTGGTGAGACCTTCATATTCTCCAATGTTCTCAGGAATGCCGAGTGGGGGGCCTGAGACAAGGTGGGTGATCTGTAGCAAGCTACAAACTGAAAAGCAATTTTGTCCACTGTTAGTTGCACATGGATGGTCTCCGATGCCTCGTGCAGTGCCACTAACCTGGAGGTGTGGGTATCCTTGATGAAAATGGATACTCCCCCGCCTTTTGTATTTTGGTCTGAGTTCTGGGGCCAAAAAGCATGGTATGAGTTATATCCTGTTAGTGCTGGGGTGCTCTCTGGAGCCTTGAACCAGGTTTCTGTTACTGCACAGATATCACTTTTCTCCATACTGAGGAGTGCCTCGAGTGAGTGCATCTTGAGGTTTAGACTTCTGGCATTGAGTAGCATTACCCTTAGTTTTTTGTTTCTAGTGTTGTCTATGGAGGTGGGTTTGTCTTTTGAGCCTTGCCTAAAAAGGCACTATGGGGGTGGCAAGAGCCTTAGCCAGTATTCGAAAGCCTAAGGATGACAGGTGCAAGCCGTCCCTAGCGAAGCAAGGTGGCTTGTCGAGCATGTCATCCCAGGCTGACAGACACTGGATCCCCTTTGAGTGACACCAATAGCTTAGGCAATTGTTAAAAATGATCATTTTGTCTTTATACTGTGCATCATTCTTGGTGAAGGCAAGATGCTACTCAGGGTCAGGGTCATACCGGCCTGGGCTACGTGATCAGAGAGCTCCTCTAGGTCTCTTTTCATGTAGTCCAGGGAGGTAGGTCTCAGGTCATTCACACCAACATGGACAATGACAGAGTTATATTTGTACTTGCTTTGGAGTGACCTGAGTGCTTGTGTTATGTGGTGGATCCTGGCACCCGACAGGCAGCTTGCAGTGACCTCTTCCTTGTTCAGTCTGGTGAGCAGGATGTCAGTATGCCTGACAATAGAGTCTCCTATTACTAGTGTATTTGGTGTGTTATTTAGCCTTAAGGGCTGTGACTGTGTGGCACACTGACTTTGTGAAGTATGTAATACGTGAATATTGTTGTGGGGTAGTGGTTGCTTGGATGTCTGCTTTGGAGGTCTCTGCTGCTTTGGCAAATTTTTGTTTAGACCCTCCAAGTATGTTTTTGTGTGTTTATGTGTCTTGTTTGCTGATATGATTGGTCTATGTGAGACTGGTTATGTGGTGCAAATGGTTTCCTTCTCCCCCTGACTGACTGTGCCAGTCTTAGGTTCATAGGTTCATAGGTTCATACTAGGCTATCTGCCCTAGGGCATTTATAAGCCTAGCCAGAATGTGTTTGGCTTTCGCCACCCATTTTAAATGTATTTTGCTATGCCCTTTTTCGAGGTTAGTATACTGTTCCTCTGTCTAACAGTGACACAGAAGTGATACCCGGGGTAAACCTACGATCTCCCATCCACTCATCAAGATTCCTCTTGAAGAGAGTCAATGAGGGACTCTGCCTATCAATGAGAGAGCTCGGCCTCCAGTTTGGCTGTATAGTTGCATCTCTCACATATATTTGAGTTTGTTGGGAGGAGGAGAGGGCTGTCTGTGTACATAAGGCAATTGTAACATTGCCTCAAGATTCCCAGATTCACCAGCTCTGGACTGGAGAGTATACCTGAAACTGCCCTTTGGACATGCCTGAATAGTTTAAAGAACTGGTTTATTGATCATCCAGAAGGGACGAATAGGGAGACTTGTACTTCTAAATAGTATAAGGGGATGTAGTGCTATAGTTTGTTAGTGCTTACTTGAGAAGTTTGAGCAAGTGCTGGGCTGTAAAAGGAAGGTTGAGTGCTTGCTTTGAGAGTTTGACTAGTTCTAAGGGAAAAATTGAAGAGCAGACTTTGTGGAGCCGGGAATAGTTTAAAACTGCTTAAACGGTGCTGCGCGACATTGCGCGATGTGCAAAACCACACAAATGCGGGTTTTAAGGCAGGGAGCTTGAAAGAGATAGGAATTAGCCCAAAACAGCCAATAGGCTACTAGTTGCTGGGCTGAGACCACTCCTCCAGGGACAGATAGGCTGCTCAAAGCTCCCCACTCTCACTGGTGAACAAAGAAGCTTCCTCCTATCCAAGTAAGGATATGGGCAACACAGGATCTTATACCACAGCCCAGAATTCAGCAAAACCTGAAATCTGGACTACTCTAGTTTAGAAATGGTGGGAAACAAGGATTTTTTTTTTTTTGCAGAACAACAGTAACTTACACAAGAAACACTGTAAATGCTTTAAATAGGCTAGCGTACTTGAGTGTGTAGCCTACAACAGTTAAACAACACAAAAACGACTTTAAATGACTTTTGAAGTGCAAAAACAGTAAAAAATACAAAAAACAATGCTTTTTAAATCTTAGATAAGCTAGAAACTCGCTTTTCGGCGAGAAAATGCAGTCACAGGTAGAAAGGCAGAGAAAAAATACTTAATCTGTTGCAAGTCTCTCTTTTGTCTCTCTGCTGCTTGTAGCACTCTGCAGGACACTACGAGGAGCTGTGCTAAGTTAGATACAAGCGCAAAACTGTGCAAATGCGGGTTTTAAGGCAGGGAGGTTGAAAGAGATAGGAATTAGCCCAAAATGGCCAATAAGCTCCTAGCTGCTGTGTGGAGACCACTCCTCCAGGGACAGATAGGCTGCTCAAAGCTCCCCACTCTCACTGGTGAACAAAGAGGCTTCCTCCTATCCAAGTAAGGATATGGGCAACACAGGAACTTATACCACAGCCCAGAATTCAGCAAAACCTGAAATCTGGACTACTCTAGTTTAGAAAAGGCGGGAAACAAGGATATATATTTTTTTATTTTTTATTTATTTATTTTTTTTACAGAACAACAGTAACTTATACAAGAAACACTGTAAATGCTTTAAACAGGCTAGTGCACTTGAGTGTGTAGCCTACAACAGTTAAACAACACAAAAACGACTTTAAATGACTTTTGAAGTGCAAAAACAGTAAAAAATACAAAAAACGCTTTTTAAATCTTAGATAAGCTAGAAACTCACTTTTCGGCGAGAAAATACAGTCACAGGTAGAAAGGCAGAGAAAAAATACTTAATCTGTTGAAAGTTTCTCTTTTGTCTCTCTGCTGCTTGTAGCACTCTGCAGGACACCAAGAGGAGCTGTGCTGAGTTAGTTAGCAGATGAAAATGTAAGATGGGTGGTGGAAGATTATCCCACCTTTACATTCAGGAATAACATATCACTTAAAACGCTTTTGTATTATGGCCCAAGGTCTGTATGTACCACACCCTCAGGGAAGGTTAGTACCCTTCCCTGTTATAATTGTAAAGCTTGCTCTCCTATTTCTCCAGATCCCTGTTTTACACACCCTGTCACTGGACATGTTTTTACACCTAGATTTGTGGCAACATGTAGGAGCAGGAACTTAGTTTATCTTGCTACATGCAGTTTCTGTAATGGTTTTTACATTGGTAAAACCACACGCCAGCTGAGGGAAAGAATTCTTGAGCATTTAGGAAACATACGCAATCAGGTTATATCTAATGCCAAAGAAGAGAGCACGAAAACCAAGAACTTCAAAAGTGCTCACAACGAAGGAAGCCAGGAACCAAGAAAATACTTGTAGGAAACTTTTAATGGACCACAAAAAATATTCCAAAATGTCAATATATCCCACAAGAAATATTCCAAAAAATCAATATGTCAAGTGCTTTTGCTCGGTCATTACCGAGCTTTGTCAAGATAAAAACTGCTAACATTGTTCTCCTTAAATAGAAAAAATAATAAATCATGCGACTTGTTAATTGAATTATGTTAAATCAATTGATCAATCTGTAACGTATTTAAATAAAACTAAAAAAACCTATAACAAAAACTATCACTATCCAAAATCTAACTCCAACTTAAATAATTCAATACAATATGTCATTTATAACATATAAAAAAAAATATTAAAAATGTATAATTTAAACCAGAAGACTTGTCATTCCATCGTTACACCAATGTTTTATAGTGTAGTAGGGATGTTTATGTACTTGGACTATTATTCTAATAGATATTCATATAAAAATGTGAAAATATAATGATAATTTATTTAGCAATTTAAAATATGAGAGAACTTAAATGATGCTTGTAAAATTGATTTAAATCTATGAATAAACAATCTTTAAACCAAAAAGTTTTTTTGAAAAGATTATTAACCAACATTAATAATGCAGAAAGGTTAAATAAAAAATGGAAAAATGGAAAAAATGTGGGGAATGTGTAAAAAAAAATGCGTATGTTCGTACCTAATTATAAACGTGCCATTCTCAACTTTAAAACACTACTCAAATTAATACTGTCATTGAGACCAGGGAATCTGGCAGCATCTAATTTAAGCTGCCAAAGAAGTTCTTTATATTCTAGCCTGGTCTCCCAGTCCCCTCCCCTGTTGTCTGCCATAACCTGTTCTAAAACAAATTTAAGTTCCATATTCTGACACAAGGTGGAATGCTTATAAAAAGCATTAGATTCTTTCTTTTTGGAGACTTCATATAGGTGTACATAGATCCTCTTTCTCAAAGTTCTTTCTGTTTTTCCTATGTAAAAACTATAGCATTTTGTACAAAAACCTAGATAAACTATACTTTTCGTTCCACAATTGGAATAACAGTTGGCTTGAAAGAGGAAATTCCTCGATGGAATAAAAAGTGAATGATTGTTAATAATAAAGGTGCATTGTTTACACATCCCACATTTAAATGTACCTTTTCTGCAGTTAGTCTTAAATGTTTTGGATAGTTGTTTCTTTTCAAATAATTCTTTCATGTTATATCTAATGCCCTAGCTAATCATGCCTTATCTTGTCCAGGTCATAGTAACTTTTTGTTTTGGGGTTCTGCAAGCACTGCACCCCAGCAGAAGCAGAGGTGATTTTACCAACACTGTTGAATTGTGTGAACTAAAGTGGATTATCTCTATGAGGGCTTATGAACCTCCAGGCCTTAACAGTGGCACTTCCCTTAAGCCTGCCTTATTAGGCAGAAGATGATGTAAGATGATTTTTGTTTTTTAATTGGTTCAGTTTTAATTGTTTCTTACTGATTGGCTGAATACTTTTTTAAAAATATGTGGTTTTTATTTTCATTTTGTATTTGGTCTGATGAAGCATCGCGGTGGTGCAGCGGCAGCGTTGTCGCCTCACAGCAAGAGGTTCTCCCGTTCAGTTCTCGGCTGGAGCACCTTCTGTGTGGAGTCTGCATGTCCTCCCCGTGGGCGAGTGGCATTCGAAAGACATGCGTGAATGGGCGTGCCTTCATTGAAGGTTGGGCGTCGGGCTGGCACCTCAGCACCGTAAAAATCTACTGCCAATCATTAGCTGACCGGAGTTCCGCATTGGCGACCCCTAACTGGGAAAAGCCGAAAGAAGAACATTTGGTCTGATGAAGCCATAACCCTGCGAAAGCGCTAACCTTTTTCCAATAAACTGTTTGCTGTTTTACATGTCTTCTGGACATTTATTTGGCTGGACCATGGTGGTTTGACTCACTTATACTTATTTCTGGATCTCTTGTGAGTCACACAGAAATCACTAGTAAGCCTAATAACTGCTTCATAGTTGACAGATTAGAATTTGTGATTATATTCTGCTCCTCTTGAGAGAAGGAGCAGAGTGCATTGATTTTTGACTGTTTCTGGTTGGGCAGTGAGTGTCTCTACATGACATTCCTGATTGGTCTGGTTGCTGTTCAAGGCATCTACCAGGAAAAGGCTACAACAAGCCTACACAAGACTGTACATTACCAAACAGGCTATGGCCTGCCTCTCATCTTGGATGCTAATGTTTTGCTTCTGGTGATAGAAGAAGCAAAAGAGCATTGTATCTCAGCAGAGTGAAGCTGTGATGAGAGCAGCATTAGTAATATCCAGGGAGTAGCCATTCATGCGACTCCCCCTCTCTTCAGCCTTGTTGACAGGTTAATTCTTTGTTTGCAGTAAGTACTGCTTACTTTGTTTCTAACTCCAGAATATCTGCCTAAATACTTCATCCTTAAATTTTCAGGGTCTACTTAGTTTCCCCCAAGTGTTTGGAAGTATCCTGTATATAGTTACAGACAACATGAGTGACATTTTTCCTGTAAAAGCACGATTGAAATTTCACCAATGCCTAGTTATACACAGAACAACTAGTTTGCAATGACAGGCACTGTCCCCAGAGTTGCAAACTGGATACTCCTGACATCGCTTTATAGTCTCGCTCCAACTGTCTAATCAATAAAAAAAAGCTGTGCTGCCATGGATATGAACTTTCCCACAATCTCTGTTACCAGCTTGGTGGATATGGGCATCCTGAGGCAATGTAGAAATTGCCTCATGTTTACTGACAGCCAGTTAATTCTCAAACAAACTGATATGGTATGTGAGAGAGATATTTACACAATGTCACTGGAGGCTCTCACATAAAAGTACTCCTAATGTCGATAAGGTTGTCAGTAGTACATATGCTGCACCCATCACGCTCAGTTCAAAGCAGACATATAGACCCATATATGCTGAGGCACTTAGATGTAACCTTCCAAAATCCCAAAGACCTCCTAGACAAACTGCACATAACAAATACCCTCAGCAGCCCCAAATGCACTCTTTCAAAAAAACACCCAGATCCATACATATAACCATGTCTCATGGAGCCTGTACTTCTAAGCCCATAAGGCAAGCCACCACACAGTCCAGCATTCTGCTGGTCATTGGAGACTCCATAGTGAGGCATACTGATGTCCCTCTCACCAAGCTGATTGAAGAGAAAGTCATGGTCAGTTGCTTATCAGGGGCTAGGATCCACCATCTTATGCATGCACTCAGATCACTGGACCACAAGTACCAGTATGACTTAGTCATAGTCCATGTGGGTGTAAATGACCTGAGATGTACCTCCCTAGACTGTATGAAGAGAGATATCATGGAGCTCTCGGAATATATGTCCCAGGCTGGTATGAGCCTAGCATTGAACAGGATATTTCCTTCTTCAGGGATGATGCCACAGTATGAACAAAAGATGACTGACTTTAATAATTGGCTTAGCTTCTGGTGTCATTCTTAGGGGGGTGCAATATTTGTAAGCATGGAAGGAGATGGTCAACAGACCACACTGCTTTGCTAGGGATGGTCTGCACCTCTCCCCTCTAGGCTTTCAAATATTAGCTAAAACATTGTCTTCCCCAATAGTTCCTTTTTTAGGCAATGCCAAACTAAAGGTGCTTCCGACATAGCAAATCAAAACCAAGGAAATCTAAAGATGTTACTGCTCAGTGCTAGGAGTCCAAACAAAAAACTCCACTCCCTAGCTCTCTTTACCCTAGAGAATGCTGACGTCTGTGTGGTCACTGAGACATGGTTTAAAGCCGAGGAGAGCACACTAACAGTGGAAGGTTATAATGTCTTCCACACATTTAGACCAGCTACTACACAGATAGGGACTGAAGGCTGGTCAAACAGAGCAATGCACTTGAGCTACTCCAACACATTTTCCTTGCAAGTTATAGGACCCCGCTCTATGACCCAGGAAATCCATACCATGAATTTAAACTTATTAGAAACACTCACCATCCAACCCAATACCATATTCATGGGTGACTTTAATTACCCCACTATTAACTGGGAATCTTATATGACACCAAACATACAGGCACAGTGATTCCTGGACTTTGTAAACACAAACTCCCTGGGCCAGATTGTCAATACAACAACCAGGGGTTCAACCATACTGGATCTAGTCCTCAATAATATGGGAGAGTGCTGCACACCTCCTAGAGTAATGTCTTTCCTGATAAGGTTAGACCACAAAATGATGTCCTTTGCATTAAAAGTAAAACCTGGGCCCCCAGCTGACCCTGGAATGTTCAGGAACTACTTTGAGGCTAACTTCCTGCTATTAAGTGATAACCTGGCAACATTTCAAGCCCCCCAAAACCCTGATAGCACCATTGGCTTTCACAAAAACCCTATACAAGCATGTTAATTGCTGCATACAGGCAGCTGTACCCATCAGAAAGAAGTACAGAACTAACTTAAACAAGACACCCTGGTGGAATCAGAAAATCAATAAGCTGTATAACAGAAGGAAGAAAATCATGAAAAAGAATTAGGAGGTGCAGCACCCAGCAGGTTAAAAGCATTCTCATCAAACTAAACAAACAACTCAGAGGACAAATAAAGTCTACCAAAGCCACATTTGAAGTAAATGTGGCCTCCCAGGCCAAGAACAACCACAAGGCATTCTTTATCTATGTCCGGAACCTCTAAGGCAGTACACAGTTTTGTGCAGAGCTCTGCTGTCTTTTGGTAGCTGCTGTGTATCAATTCCACAGCCTTCCCCCAAACGTCTACTCCTTCTGCCTTCATACAGTGTTTCTGTTCACCTTCTATTTCATTCCTCCTTTTCTGTTTTGGTTATTTTTTGGTCCTTTTTTGGTGGATCAGTATTATTGGCCAACAGTTGTTGCACCAGGTGCATACTAGTCATCTTACACTTGAGTTCTTTTTTCTCTAATAAAGGTATTTTTTAATAGTGGTCACAATATTTTAAACTCTTAGCCAGAAGAGTCTGTGCTGTCTCATGGTATTTTATTTGTTTATTTAATCATTCATTCTTTATTTAAATATTTGTTCACTGGGCTAATTACAGTGGTCCAAGAACCCTCTTCAGGCATTACCCATTCCAAACGGCATACAATATATATAAAAATGATGAATACAATCATTGACATACAAATCAGTAATGCATTGAACAAAGAACATGTATCATCAATGATAGGTGATATTTATGTCCTCCATGATGACAGACAGCTTGGTCAATGTAGTATAGGTGCGAAAGGAACAAAGTGAAATAGCATGCATAATTCAGCAGGGTTTGTAGTCTAGAGCAGATGGATAGGAAAGATGCATTTACAATATGGAGGGCATGTTCTGAGAGTGGGATGAATGTACATTTCTCTGTTGTAGGCCGTACTAATGAAAAGAAAGTACGAAGTACAGTATGATGTGTTTAGCTCTGAGGAATCCATT
Source organism: Protopterus annectens (assembly GCF_019279795.1). Taxonomy (NCBI): domain Eukaryota; kingdom Metazoa; phylum Chordata; order Ceratodontiformes; family Protopteridae; genus Protopterus; species Protopterus annectens. The sequence continues at coordinate 653,637,376 of NC_056729.1, read as the reverse complement.
GTTTAACGACAATTAAGATTTGTTATGAAACAAAGAGAGGTGTCAAATCACAGTCTTAGATATGTCAAGTGATGTACAGTTTCAAATTTATGGGCTAGCTTGGGAGAATGCGTTCCAGTAGGGAGGTACCACCCTTAATTTCTGATTTGTGTAGGAATGCATATATGTTTGTATGTGTGTGTGTGTGTGTGTGTGTGTGTGTGTGTATATATATATATATATATATATATATATATATATATATATATATATATATATGTATTCCTATTACAAGAACGAAAGTGCACTACTTCGAACTTGTAATAGGAAGCCTCACTTCTGCGAAAGTTCACTTTAACGAAAGTGAACCTTTGCGTAAGTGCACTTCACCGAAAACACCGCAGCACAGTGGAGGACATAAAAAACAAGCAATGTCCTCCACTATGGTGTGATAGTCACAGACCTTAGGGTTAGGGCACGGGTTATGGTAAGGGGATAGTTAGTAAAGTTATCCCCTTACCCTAACCCATGCCCTAACCCTAAGGTTCGTGACTATTGCACCATAGTGGAGGACATTGCTATGTTCTTCACTGCGCTGCAGCCGTTACAGACCTTAGGGTTAGGGCACGGGTCATGGTAAGGGGATAGCCCATAGAACTAATCCCTTACTATGACCCATGCCCTAACCCTAAGGTCCGTGAGTACTGCATAGAAGTTCAGTACAACACCCGTTCGATTAAGTGCACTTTCGCTGCAGTTAGCATTCCATGCACTGTTTCGAATTAGTGAAAATTCGATCTAGTGTATGGAACCCATATAGATATAGATATATATATATATATATATATATATATATATATATTTTAAGATAATGTATTGAGCATAAGGCCCAATTTCAATCATTGCCTGGGTGCCAAGAACAAGTGAATACAAGAATGATTAATCTGATATTGTTAATCTTCATTCATTCCTTATTGATGGGTGTCGGTTCCATCCTTGGAACTGAGTCGGCCTTATAACAAGCTAAAGCTAAGCTTTTACCCACAGTGCCCTTCTCCCTGTTACCTCAGATGTCGTTTGCCGCGTAGCTATAAAGACGTGTCAAGCCACCTCTCAGCTAAGTATTTCAGATTTTTTCATCTAAAAATCCTTTTTCTTAATAATTTCCTTGTTTTATTCCTTAATGTGCTTCTTTAGTTAATCGCTAACATTTACTCACCTTCTCAATGTTTTTTGTCTACTGTCTCCCTTACCTACTAGGTAATCCTTAAGTACCATTGTTGGTGCAGGCCCTTTTTCTCTCCCTTTCTCTTATCCTTTGAGGTATTTTTGATACCATTGTTGGTATTCCCTTTCCTTTCTTCAAATATAAAAATAAAAACTTTCCCCTGTCTTCTAGTTTATAATAGTATTAGTTGATAATCTTGTTGTCCGCCATGTCAGAGAAAAAAGGAACATCAGGTTTTAAGCAATGCAACCAGTGTGGTCGCAAGATGCCAAATTCTGACACCCATGTATCCTGTGTGTATTGTCTGGGTGTCCCTCATTTCTCATTTCAGCCTCCTTGTACAATTTGTAAAGGGTTCAGCTCTCGAGCCCTTAACGAGAGAAATAATAAGTTGATTTTAAAGGGCTTTCTCAAGACACCCTTCTTAGAGACTATTTCTGGGTCGGAGGGCTCACCCCCTCCTAGTAAAGAGCACAAAAAGAGACCTCATTTGGTTCCTCCTTCACCCTATGGTGATAAGAAGCAGGAACCAAGACAAAAAATGTCTGAATTGACTTCTTAGGCCCCAGGGCCCAAACTGGCACCTATGGCACCGTCTTTGGTACCAACTTTGGTGCCATCTATAAAAAATTGTGAAGTCGGCAGCAGCCACAGCACTGACAGTGTCTGTGGCACCAACTTTACCTAAATTGATGATCTCCATCTCGGTGCTGTCTTTACAAATTGTGACCCCAGCAATGACCACAGCACTGACCATGTCTACGGCACCAAGCCTGCCTCCAGTATCTGTTCCATCCATCCCAGTACCGACCTTAGTCTCTCAGGCACCTGACACTTTTCCCATACATGTCTCTAACCTCGAGACCACAGGGCCAATAGACCATTTTGCTCGGATCCAGTACTCACCCACGGTGGATCCTTTCTTTGGGCAGCAGTTTAGCCCTTTTTAGAATGGTCTGACTCCACATTGGGGATATCGACATGATCAACCAGGAGCCTCTCGGAACTGGATGTGGTGCATCTTGTGGATCAGCTGCTGAAAGCTAAAGGGATTACACCACCTTCCAAAACTCCCATCCCATTTGGAGTTGGGAGTCTATCTCCACGGACTCCAACATATTCTCCAACATTGACCTCCGTGCAGGCAGCAAAGTCCTTGGCACCAATGCCTCTTTCGGTACCCAGTTCTTCGGTTCCACTGGTTGAACCTCACCGTGGTTCCGTGGCCGACCATTTGAACTTCGGCTCAGTCGGAGCCAGGCCATTCTTAGGATCGTGACTGGACTGTGGGCACCATGACACCTAGTACAATGCCAGTTTTTTTCCACGGCACTTTCTACTATGGTTCTGGGAGTCCTGACAGTACCTAATCCTCTTGGGGCTCCTTCCTTGGGAACTGGGCCGTTGGAGCAGGGTGTGACGCCGGTTCCAAGGTTGTCCTTCTTGGTTCTGGGCTTCCATCCCTCTTTGAGCGGGCCAGCTTTCCAAGTGATGGAGAGGGCCCTTCCCTCTGCAGGCAGACCTTCGGCATCAGAATACCAGTTATGTCCTCTCTCTGAGACGCAGCTGACACAAACCACCGTTTCAGGACATCGAGCACAAGAGCCTCAAGATACCCTACTGCAGAGTGCCCCCTCTTTAGATTCCTCTTCAGAAGCCCCAACTGAAGAGATACCATGCAAGAGGACATGCAAGAGGAAGCATGTGGACTTCCCAGAGGAGTCCCTCACTGAAGACACAGACTGCAATGAAGGGGAGAGGTCCCCACAGTCGCCCCTGATGATGTCTCCTTTGGAGACGCACTAAAAATACTGAAACAGTGGGGTGACTGAAAGTCCACCAACCCCTCCTCTGTGGAGTTCGTATTCTTGCAGGCTTTTCATGCTTGACCCTCTACTTCCTGGGTGACCCCACCTGCAGACGAGTTAGTACAACTTGACATGCAGCACGTATGGAAGAGTCCTGATACTGTTGAACCAATCCCATGGAGGCCAGACAAAGTTTTATCCCCTCCCAAGCAAAATCTACACTGGTCCAAGGGCCTCCCTGTAGATGCTATGGTAGTGGCGGCAGCCACTAGGAAGGAGCTTGCTGAGGAGAGCCACACTGTCCATGCCCCAAACAGTGAGTCTCGGGTGGTGGACAGGTTAGAGAAGTGAGTATTTGCCTCATCGACCTTTGCCATTAGGTCTTTGAACTATTTGGCCCTCTGAAAACAGTCGGGGGATGTTTCTCTCTGCATCACCCTGCCTAGCAAACGCTAACCACAGATTTTTGGGTGCAGAAGATCATAGCCAGAGGTTACCACATGCCATTCAACATTTACCCAAGGTCATCAAGACAAATTTCCAATGTTCCATCAAGTCAAAGCGAAGCAGCAGCTCTACAGATAAGAAAGTTGTTTCAGAAAAGAGTTATCCATACAATCCCACCAGACCAAATAAGATCTGGATTCTACTCAAGATTTTTTTATTGCCAAACAAGACAGGGGACTGGAGACCAGTTTTGGATCTCAGCATCCTAAACAAATTTGTCAAACAGGAAAAATTCTGGATGGTCACAGTTCAGTCTGTACTTCCGTTTTTGGAGACAGATGATTAGATGTGCTCAGTAGAGCTTCAGGATGTGTATTACCACATAAAAGTGGACAAGTGGTCTAGAAGATTCCTTCACGTACGGCTAGGAGCCAATCACTACCAATTCCATGCACTGCCCTTTGGACTCTCTACAGCCCCCAGAGTGTTTATCAAATGCATGGCAGTGGTAACAGCTCACTTGAGACTTCAAGGATTCCGGGTGTTTCCATATTTAGATGATTGGCTCCTCAGTGCCCCCACCAAGTGTCTACTGCAGACAGCACTAAACTACACTCTCACACTGGCATAATTTCTAAGAATTTCGATAAATTGGGGGAAATGCAGCCTAACTCCATCTCAAACCTTGGAATTTATAGGAGCAATTATCAATAAACATGCTTGTCTGGTCTCTTTTCCAGATCACAGACTGCAAAGGATAAGATCCCAACTCCAGGTGATACTTTGTCAAAACCAAGTCTCATCTCGGGCAGTTCTTCAACTCGTGGGCTCGATGGCAGCATCAATTACAATAGTTCCTTTAGCAAGACTACATATGCGACTTCTCCAAGGGCTCCTACTGATGCAGTGATATCCCTTGCACCATCCTCTCTCCTTTCAAATCCGCATAGCACAACGATGCAAACAAGATTTAATGTGGTGGATGAAGCCAGACGAGGAATTATGGAGTCGCCCTTTCTCCCCACCTCAACCCAGGGTCACAGTGACCAAGGACACTTCCTTGATAGGGTGGGGGGGCTTTTCCAGGGGAAGATGGTCCGAGGCTCTTGGTCAGAAATAGAGAGCAATCTGCATATCAGTGTCCTAGAACTGAGGACAGTGCATCTGGCATTGCAAGCATTTCAGTCTGTCCTTCTGTCGGGGACAGTTGCTATACAGTCCGACAATATGTCAGTAGTCTGGTACATCAACAAACAAGGAGGAACCAAGTCCTATCCGTTATGTCGAGAGGGCATGAGAATTTGGCAATGGGTGATACCTTCCAAACCTTTCTGATAGCAACGCATATTCCCGGGATTTCCAACGTGATTGCAGGCAAGCTGAGCAGATGTATCCAACTGCCTCACGAGTGGTCCCTCAGTCCACTCGTGGTGGCGAAGATCTTCAGCCGCTGGGGCCAGCCCTGCTGTGATAATTTTGTCTCCCCAGCAAATCACAAATGCAGCAGCTACTTTGCCCTAATACCCCAGAGAGGGAATCCCCAAAGGATGTTCTGATACACGATTGGCCCACGGGACTTCTGTATGCCTTCCCTCCCCTCCCCCTGATTCCCGTATTTCTAAAGAAGGCCCTTCGTCTGAGAAGCAAAGTAATCCTCATTGCTCCTTACTGGCCACAACAAATTTGGTTTCCCTTCCTTTGGCCTCACCTAGTACACCAACCCTGGATTCTGGATCCAAGTCCGGAATTGATCTCGCAAACGCAAAGGGTGACTCACTCCAACCTGCCCAGTCTCAAGCTGACAGCTTGGTTTCTCCACTTCTGGTAATAGCCAGGCAGAGTAACCTTACCTCCCCAGTACGTCATATCCTTCTGGCTTCACATAAACCATCCACCAGGAAAATCTATCTCAGAAACTGGAAGAGATTCCTTATTTGATCCCGACAAAGAAAACTGGACCCTTTCTCAGCTCCTGTTAGTGTGGTTTTGGAATATTTGTCAGGTCTTCTTCAGTCAGGAGTGGCAGCATCCACCATTCGAGTCCATTTAGCTGCCATCTCAAACTTCCATAATGGATTCCAAGACTCATCCTTAATCTCCCATCACCTCTGTAAAACCTTTTTAAAAGGAGTCTCGCACATCAGACTACCCTTCAAAGAACCGATTGACCCTTGGAGTTTAACACTAGTACTGCAATCCCTGACACGACCACTTTTCAAACCTGCAAATGCTTGCGATATGAAGTTCTTATCCTGGAGATCACTATTTTTAGTAGCCATCACCTCAGCAAGACTCATATCTGAGCTCCAGGCCTTGCGCATCAAGCAACCTTACATGATGTTCTTTGTGTTTCAAAGTTGCAGTCATCACACTTTCGTTATCCTGCCAGGGGTAGCCCTCAGTCTGCCCGAATACCAGAGGGTTAGTATTTCTGCGTTGGTTGCTGTCACTTCAAGACTGAGTCAGGTCGCCAGGGGTATAAAAACAGGCAGCCGATGCCATTACATTAGTCTTTCTTGCTGAGGAGCCTGAAGCAGAAGCAGTTTGCATGAGTGCCAGGTGGACGCTACCTGAGTTTTCGTTTCTGAAACTGAATCATCTTGAAGTCTTCTAAAGTTAAGTACCCCATTGGGGATCCTTTTTTCTTGCTCTAACCGATGTCAGAAAAAGTTAACAATTGTCTTGCCTGTGGAAAGCAAATACCACACCAAGATTTCCATTCTTACTGCGTCACCTGTTTAGGCCCAGACCACGACGTACCTCGCTGTCGGTTTTGTGCTTTGTTCAACTCCCAAATTATTAGTCGTCGGGCCTGTATTGTAGCTAAATACTTTCGTTCTCAATCTCGGTATTCTGTAATGGCTTCTGTAAGCCATCCGACTACCGATCTTCCGAAAAAACGTAAGGATAAAGACAGAGACAGACCACGCAGGTCCAAAACTGCCGACAACGCTACCGTTAACCTAGTCGCCAGTTTGCCAGTACTCAATGAGGTGTTTTCGCAGCCCCTGATGCCCGCTTCGATGGATTCGCAGGCCGCTAGCAAGACCCGTTCGGAGTCTGGTATGCCGCGAGACTCTTCTTTGACTACGGAACCTGCGATGTCCCTACCTTGCATGGGTCTGGAGCCGTTGTGTAGGCACTGGTTTCTGAGGAAGTTCTTCGCACTACCAATATTCGACACAAAGCTACGACTTCTTTCCCGTCTTCAGTTCTTTCTAAAACTACTGAGTTTCTAAGGCCAAGAATACGAGCTAGGCCTAAAAAATCGACAACCCAAACTCAAGCGTCTGCTTCCTTGCCACAATCTCAGATGCTTAAAATGGCAGAAGACCTGATCATGCTGATTAGGGAAAGCCAGCCTTCCCTTGCTAAAAGAAAAAGAGACTTGTCCCAAGCAGCTTTATCTGACCAAGAGTCCGATGAATCTGAGGTTTCTGAATATGAAGACATGCCCTTATCTGCCGATGAGGATTCAGATGCAGAGGAATCCATTCCTTCTGCCTCCCCTCCAGAGTATTTTTCTTTTGGTAAAACCCTACATACTTTGAGAGAGCATTTCCATTGGGAATGCCAGGATTATCCTCAGTCCAAAAAGAGACTCGGGGAATTTTTAGATTTACCGCAGCACAGACCCTTAGCTATCCCTCCTGTTCTGGATGTTGTGGATGATGTCTTTATGGAATCCAGTCTAACTCCTGATACTTTACCCCTGGCTCCAAGGAAACCTGACAGGTACTACAGAGTCCCTGACTCTCACAAATTTCTCTTCAAAAATCCTACTGCTGACCCAGAGGTCATCCCCCAAGGACCTAAAGGAATAAAAGCAACTACAGCTAAGAATCCCACCCCCTTGGGCAGAGATTCCCAAGCTTTAGACATATGGGGTAAAAAGTATACACCACTGCAATTCTCGCCATTAGAGCATTGAATTGTCAGTTCCACATGCCGAACTACCAGCAACATACTATGGAACTTATTAAGCAAAAATTATCAACCTTTCCTGACTGTGCAGAAAATAAAGAATTACAGGAGCTTATGCATTCTGCAAACCAAGTCAGCAAGCATACCCTGCAATGTAGGTTTGATGCCCTTGAAACATCTTGCAGGGCAGCAGTCACAGGTTATGTACTTAGAAGGCATGCCTGGCTTAAGGAGCAGACCTTGCCAGACCATGTCAAATTAAAATTATTGGACGCTCCTCTGAATAAGGACAATCTGTTTGCCACCAAAGCAGAAGAGGTTTTAAAAAAGATGGAAGAAAAGGCTAAGTCTATGCAGACAGTCAAAGAGTTTTTGCAAGTGCAGCCTCCATGATTCAGTAGGCATTGCCCCACAAAACATTGGTCTTTTCCAGCCCCCTGAAGGCCATCTCAAACTAGTCCCAGGGGAAACAGACCCCCCCAGACTACAGTCTCAGGGTATGCAGAGATCTAAGCAATAGAGTACCTCCACTTCTAAAGCAGCAAGTGCTAAGCCACCCCCTTACAGAAAGAATTCACAATGACTTCTCATCTCCACTCCTCAGCTCTGCCCAATTGCTCATGCCCCTAGGAGGAAAAGTTGCCCACCATGCAAAAAAATGGACCTCCATCATCAACGATCGATGGGTCCTCAACATGGTATCCCAGGGGTACAAATTTTATTTCCACATGCTGCCAACCCCAAAAGGGTTCCCAGACCTTCTTCCAAACCACTGGGCAGAGGCACAAAACCAAGTTCAGTCCCTGCTCTCCATAAGGGCAATTCAGCCTGTTCCTGTAGAACAGATAGGCCAAGGTTTTTATTCCAGACTTTTCCTGGTACCCAGAAAAGAGGGCACCTGGTGCCCAGTCTTAGATCTGTCATTCTAAACACCTTCCTGGTGGTACCAAAATTCAAAATGCTCACCCTACAGCAGCTTCTCCCTATGCTGTCCAAAGATGCCTGGTTAGCCACCCTAGACCTAAAGGAGGCCTATCGGCACATCCCAGTCAGCAACTCTTGCAGGAAATATCTATGTTTCAGGGCAGGATCTATGCATTATCAGTTCTGTGCACTTCCCTTTGACTTATCCACTGCTCCCAGAGTTTTCACAAAATGCCTGGCTCCAGCCATTGCCTTTGCAGATAGAGAAATATTCAAATTTACCCTTCTAGGACAATTGCCTGATTCAGGCAGACAGGAAAAGCTGTTGCAGCACCTGACATTTGTAAAGGACCTTCTAACCTCCCTGGGGTACACTATCAACAAAAAGAAATCCAAACTAGTCCCCAGTCAAAAAATGGTATTCCTGGGAGCAAGCTTGGACACAGCATCCCAGATGACATTCCTTACTCCAGAAAAGCAAGCCCATCTGACAGGCTACTTCACTCAAATGGCCAGTAGAACCCAGCTATCTGCAAGGAAAATCCTGCAGGCTCTAGGGTTTATGGCCTTCTGCATTCTACTAATTCCATATGCCAGACTGCATATGAGGACACTTCAATGGTACTTAAAACGTCTTTGGTGCCAACATTCTCAGGACCTGGAAACTATCATACCTATAATACCTTGTCTAAGGAAAGAGTTTCTTTGGTGGGCAGCAGCATGCAACCACAACAAGGGACTTCCCTTTACACAACTCCACGCTGCCCAGACCTAACCACAGACACATCAGACTATGCCTGGGGTGCACATCTGGACGGCAGGTGCATTCAGGGCCACTGAAGCCCAAACCAAATTCATCTGCACATCAACCAAAAAGAGATGCTAGCTGTTCAGTACGCTCTGACAGCTTTCAGATCCCTACTCTCACTGGGGCCCCTACTAATCAAAACCAACAACACCACAGTGATGTGATACATCAACAAATAAGGGGGAACCCACTCTTACCCACTCTGAAGGCTAGCCATGACCCTGTGGAACATGGCCTCAGCCATGCATATTCACCTGCAAGTTCAATTCCTGCTAGGACACCAAAACTCTCTGGCAGACAACTTAAGCAGAAATCTCCTAGACCCACACGAGTGGCAATTAAACCACAACAACTTCAGCCTTGTGACCCAGAAATGGGGTACCCCGAAGGTGGACCTATTTGCCTCCCCCTACAACCACCAGCTCAGCACATTCTGCACCAGGGTACCACACAGCAAGGCCTGGAAAGTGGATGCCCTATCCTTCCAGTGGGCAAACCTCTCAATCTATGCATTTCTCCCTCTGCCTCTTTTTACAAGAGTATTACTCAAGATAAGGCAGGAAAGACAAAGGGCAATCCTGATTGCCCCAGACTGTCCATGCCAACACTGGTACCCACTACTGTGCAGTCTGTCACCAGTGCCCCCATGGCACCTACCCCAGATCCCAACCCTCCTGACTCAGCAGGAGGGACATATCTTGCATCCACAATTGCAGACCCTGAACCTTGCAGCCTGTCTTATTCCTTGAATTCTCCTCCAGTGGCCAGCCTAAGCAAGCAGGTACTGGATGTCATACGTGAAGCCAGACGACCCAGTACAAGGAAATCCTATGCTGATAATTTGAAAAGGTATTGTTCCTGGATTCACACTAAAGGAGCAGATACAGCACAGCCCTCCTTACCTCTCACCCTGGATTACCTAGCAGACCTACTCCACAGAGGCCTGTCCTTCTCTTCCATTAAGATCCATGCCTCTGCCATCTCTGCTCATTACAGCACTGAGCCACCTCTCTTCCCTCACTCTCTCATCAATCAGTTCCTGAGAGCGGCTAACAATTTAAGGCCACCAAGAAGAGCCCCCACCCCTGCTTGGGACCTTAATTTTGTGTTGGAAAAGCTCATGCTACCCCCCCCCCTTGAGCCTGCAGTGTCAGCAGAGTTACAATTCCTCTCTTGGAAAACAGCATGGCTTCTGACTATCACTTCAGCTAGAAGAGTGTCTGAGCTACAAGCACTTATGGCTGTGGAACCCTTCATTATTTTTCATGCTGACAGGGTATCCCTCAGGACTAACCCAACTTCTGTGTCTAAAGTGGTATCCAGTGTGGGTCTCAATTAATCTATCCATTTTACCCACCTTTTTCCCTAATCCTCAAAATAAGGGGGAAAGGATCCTGCACTCTTTAGATGTGCACAGACAGCTCAGATTCTACCTTGATAGGAATAAGCCCTTCAGGAAATCTGACCAGTTACTAGTCAGCTTTGCACCAGGGGCAGAGGGTAAGGCCATATCAAAACAAACCATCTCCAAATGGATAGTACACTGTATCCATTTCTGTTACATGAAAACTTCTCACTGGCTACAACAGAATAGTAGAAATTGTCTGATGCTGGAAAAACAAGCAGCTGGATCTCGACTCGGACTGAAGATTTTATTTGAATAACACAATTAAATACACATTAAGCGCTTTCATCTGTCAAGCAGACTTCCTCAGAATAAAGTAGACTGTTACTGCCTCCTTAAATATCCAGATTTGGCGCCAACACACAACCCTAATTAAACATTTAAACACACATTACACCTATTTATAAATGAATGCATATATGGTGACTGTTTTACTAATCTTCACAAAGGCCAACATTACAAAAGTGCATCGTAATGAATTGCAAGTAGTAATTACTATTGTACAACGTTGCTGTCTAAATATATTCTGTGTACAATAAACCAACATAACTGTATAACATCATGATTTATTTGCCTCAGTATATACTGAATACTATAACCTTACAATGTACCTTTGGCACATATCTACCATAATCAAAATAGGTAAAACTGTCTAGGCTGAATTTATAAACTAAATCTTGTGACAATAAATTTATAAATACATATATATTATATAATAAATTACATATGTATTGTTGATAAGTATAAAAACATAATAAAAATGTTATAATAAAAAAAATTTTGAATAATATAAATTATATTAGTTCTTTAAAAATCATTATAAAATGTTTAATATATTTAATATATAATAGTGTTTTTAATATTCTTTAAAATGTTTTTAAAACATTGTTTTTTAAAAAAAATAATTAATTGATGTTAGAAAATATATATATAACTTGATGAAGTGTTGAAAATAGATTAAATATAGAGTATTGATTGAATATTAAATAAATAAATGTAGAGTAAGTAAATGTAGAGTAAGTATATTGTTCCTCTAAAGCCCTCCTAATAAGTGAACATTAGGAGGGCTTTAGAGGAACAATATACTTACTCTACATTTACTTATTTAATATTCAATCAATACTCTATATTTAATCTATTTTCAACACTTCATCAAGTTATATATATATTTTCTAACATCAATTAATTAATTTTTTAAAAAACAATGTTTTAAAAACATTTTAAAGAATATTAAAAACACTATTATATATTAAATATATTAAATATATTAAACATTTTATAATGATTTTTAAAGAACTAATATAATTTATATTATTCAAAAAAATTTTTATTATAACATTTTTATTATGTTTTTATACTTATCAACAATACATATGTAATTTATTATATAATATATATGTATTTATAAATTTATTGTCACAAGATTTAGTTTATAAATTCAGCCTAGACAGTTTTACCTATTTTGATTATGGTAGATATGTGCCAAAGGTACATTGTAAGGTTATAGTATTCAGTATATACTGAGGCAAATAAATCATGATGTTATACAGTTATGTTGGTTTATTGTACACAGAATATATTTAGACAGCAACGTTGTACAATAGTAATTACTACTTGCAATTCATTACGATGCACTTTTGTAATGTTGGCCTTTGTGAAGATTAGTAAAACAGTCACCATAATATGTATTCATTTATAAATAGGTGTAATGTGTGTTTAAATGTTTAATTAGGGCTGTGTGTTGGCGCCAAATCTGGATATTTAAGGAGTGCAGTAACAGTCTACTTTATTCTGAGGAAGTCTGCTTGACAGATGAAAGCGCTTAATGTGTATTTAATTGTGTTATTCAAATAAAATCTTCAGTCCGAGTTGAGATCCAGCTGCTTGTTTTTCCAGCATCAGACAATTTCTACATTTCTGTTACAAACATAATGGGAAACCACCCCCCTCAGGGGGTCAGAACGCATTCCACTAGGGCAACTTCAACCTCTGCAGCCTTTCTAAGAGGAGTCCCTACCAGGGACATTCTGGAAGCTGCTACTTGGAGTTCTGTTCATACCTTCACCAAGCATTACCACCTGCCTATCTTTTCCAAATCCAGGGCGGGCTTTGCAGCAGCAGTCCTGCAGGGCATACTAGCCAGCCCCAACTCGTCTTGACTGCCTCCACCCATTTTTCAGCTTTGGGAATCAACCCAAGTGTGATGACTGGAACAGTGAAACACAAAGAACATAGTAAAGTTGTGTACACTTACCATAAATGTAGATGTTCAAGTGTATTCACTGTTGCAGTCCTGGTTTCCCACCCTCCAGCCCCCTTGTCTCTCTCTCTCCCTCTTTCTCTCTCTCTTCCTCACTCCTTACAGGGCTATTGGTTTTTACTTTTTACTGGTGGTATTTTTCCACCATAACTTAGCTCCCTATTTGGGGGCTCCTGACATTTGGGACAAGAAAAACTGATGTAATGGCGTCGGCTGCATGTTTTTATACTCCTGACGACCTGACATCAGTCCTGAAGCGACAGCAGCCGACACAGAAATACTAAGTCTCTGGTACTCGGGCTGACTGAGGGCTACTCCTGGCAGGATAACCCAAGTGTGATGACTGCAACAGTGAATACACTCGAACATCTACATTTATGGTAAGTGTACACAACTGTACTGTCTTTCATAGGGACAGAGCATCACTCCGGACTAACCCTTCCTTTCTACCAAAAGTTATTTCAGAATTGACAATTAACCAGACAATTGACCTACCTGTCTTTTTTCCTAACTACTCAAATAAAGGGGAATACTGCCTTCATTTGCTAAATTGCCAGTTTAAAACCCACCTAGTGATATAGGGGTTGATGCCTAGCTTAGTGAGTTTTTCTGTGATTCCTGAGTGGGGAATGGTATCAAAGGCCTTGGCCAGATCAAAGTAGGCTGTATGAACCAGCTTGCCTTCATCCACAGCTCTGGTGACTGACTCAAAGAAGTCGACCAAGTTGAGAATGCATGATCTACCCTTCACAAAACCAAACTGTGTGGGATGCAAAGTTTGGAGATTTTCTATATCCTTGTTTATTAGGTCCATGATAATGCATTCCATGGCTTTGCATATCAGACTCCTCAGGCTAATGGGGCGATAGTTCTCAGGGTCTGTAGTCGCTCCTCCTTTGTGGAGATTGATGACTGTAGCAGTGCACCATTCGGTAGGGACAAAGCCTAAGGTGAGGCTGTGATTGAACAGGGCACACAGGTGAGGTGCCAGTTCACTCTGTAGTCCATGTAGAACACAGCAGGGATATTGTTAGGTCCCATAGAAGCCGTATTATTGGCCTTGGACAGTGCTGTTTAACCTGTGCAGCAGTAATACTGGGTGCCTGGCAATCTACTGGTATTGTGATTGGTCCTTTCGGGGGGGAGGGGTAAAGTTGGCACTGATTCTGTTGGCCAGTATATTGGCAATATCTGTTGGCTTGGTATAGGAGGTACCATTGTGCAGTAGCTCAGAGCAAATCTGGGTATTGCCGTGGAGACTCTTTACATAACTATAGAAGGCCTTGTGGTTGTTGTCTTTACTACCTGCTGCAATTCTGTTTTCATAACTAGCTTTAGAGGATTTGATGAGGAATCTCAACTTTTTGTTGAGGATGATAAGGGAGTTTTTCCATTCTTGGGACTTCGCCTTATTCCACATCAATTTCCTCCTTCTGTTGCAGATTTGTTTATGGCAGGGGACCACCAGATTGGATTCCTTTTTTTGGAGGGGAGCATCTTAGTTCTATTGGGTATGGCGAGTTCCATGCATTTGTGTACGTGTTTGTACAGTGCATTGGTGTATGATTCGGTGATCATGCAACTGTTCCCCATTTGCATGGGTGCCGTGAAGTTAGCCACCTCTGTTTTTAGGAGCCCAAAGTTAGCTTTGGAGAAGTTGTTATGGTGGTTACCTTTGCGGGGGGGGTGGGAGGGATGTGGATTTCCAAGGTGATTAGTTTGTGGTCGGATCTAAACAGGGAGGAGTTGACTATAGGTGTAGACCAATAGTCACCCATGTTAGTAATGACCAGGTTAAGGATGTTGCTACCTCTAATGGGGATAAGAACGAGCTGGTCCAGGGCATTGGAATTAATGAATTCCAGGAAATGCTGGGCAATTGTGTTGGTACATGAGTAGTTTTCCCAGTTAATCGAGGAGTAGTTGAAGTTGTCCAGTATGAGAGTGTTAGGTTGGACCCTAGTAACAGTCCCAGTATTGCTTCAGCTCCTAGGATAAACTAATCTTTGGATTTGTGTTCCTCGCCGACTTACATTGGATTGGGAAACTGTGCTCCCAGCTCCTGGCTCATATTTAAAGTAAAGAAAGCTATGCCAGGGAAAGGGACATCAGTAACCAAAAAACGGAGGATGCAGAACAAACCAGTAAGCAGAAACAAAGCACCCTGAACCACTGCTAGGTAGGCAAACAAATTTATTAAGCCGAACAGTTCACTCGAAAAAATAACGCTGAATCAAATCACCATACGTTTTCGTCCACAACTTCATCAGATTACACTAATACATTCAGTTAACTGCTTTTATATACTCATCCAAATTTTAAAAAACAGCCAGTAAAAACAATCAGTGAAAACAATCATTGTACATAGAAATGCATTGAGTTACTGCCCTCTACTGACAAGGAGGATTATTACACATTAAAGTCACAATTTTGCTGATCTCATTTTTAATACAGGCGCAAGTGAGATCATGTCATTTAAACCAGGGAATTTACTGGCCTCCAACACCACTTGCCAGTATAATTCCCTGTATTCAACTAAAGTCTCCCACATACCGTCCCTGGGGTCCTTTGGCACAACCTCTAATATAAAAAGCTGAAATTCAGCTTCAGGACAAGTTTTTGTGTGTTTGTACAGAGAATTTGTTTCACATTTTATACGAATATCATAGGTGTGCTCATAAATTCTCTGCTTAACCTTTCTTTCACTCTTGCCAATGTAAAAAGCATTACATTTTTTACATAACCCAACATAAATAATCCCTTTTGTGTTACAATTCGCAAAAGTTTTTAAAGTTAAAATTTTGTTATTTCTGGCAGGTAAAGTAATGGTATCCCCAGTAATCAAATAAGAACAATAATTACAAGCACCACATTTAAATACACCAGCTTTTTTGTTTGTACCTGCTAACCTTGAATTCCCTTTACTACCTCTTTCAAAAATATCCTTCAGGGTGTTCCCTTTCCTATAAATATGTTTTATTTCACCCTGGAAAATGTGATTTAAGTCAGAAACTTTAGAAAAGTTAATCCACTCTTTGTCAAAATTCTTTTGATCACACCAGCTTGTCCATCATATGTGGTAATGATACCTGATACGAATTCATTATTTAACCCATCTACTTTCTTGTTTGTGACTTGTTGAGTTGCAACATCTTCAATTTTACCCAATACAGGGGCAAACCTTCCCTTCCTCCGTCACTGACTTCTTTGGAAACTCTATCAATGAGCTCTTCCGAGTAGCCTCTATTCAGGAACATGTTTCTCAGGTTTTACATTCGTTACCATAACATGCATCATCAGAAGTCATTCTACACAAGCGCACAAATTGCCCTTTTATAACACTCCTTTTCTGGTGTGGGGTGTGCGAACTTGAGTAGTGCAGATAAGAATTAGAAAAGGTCTCTTTTCTATAAATTCTAGACTCAAAGCCATACTCAGTTTTAGATATGTTAACATCAAGGTATTTCAATTCATCAGTAGTGAATTTGTGAGTGAATTTTAAAAATTCTGTGGTACCATTTAGGTATTCCACAAAGCTACCAAATTCATCTTGAGTGCCTGCCCATAAGAAACACAAGTCGTCCAGAAATCTACCATACAACTTCCATAAACTACTATATTCTGAATTCAGTACAAACTTATTCTCCCAGAAGGACATTATAGTGTTAGCATAAGTGGGAGCACAGTGTGCCCCCATCGCCACACCTTTAGTTTGTCGAAAATACTCGCCCTGAAAGAATATAAAATTATTCTTTAGGACAATCTCCATTAATAACAATACAGTTCTGAACTCATTGTGCCCTAGTAGTTTGGATTCAAGTAGCATTTCTTGAACCATTCAAGGCCTACATCATGGGGTATACTTGTAAATAAGTCAATCACATCCAAGGTACCAAAACCTTTTGTTTCATTTGCAAGTGATTCATTTAGTTTTCCTAAGAAATGCCACGAATCTTTTAAAATAACATTGTTGTCACAAACAAGCTGTTTTATCTTGTGGTCAGGGTACTGGCCCAATGGTGCTGTGACCGAACCTTCCGCTGACACTATCACTGTCAAAGGTGGGTCACTTTCATCTTTATGCACCTTTGGTATCCCAAATATGGAGGGTATTCTCGGTTTGTCTACATGCAAATATTTAAAAGTACTCATGTCAATAACTCCATCCATTAATAAGTCATTTAAAATAACATAAATTCGCTTGTAGGCAATATTAATTTCATTCAAGGATATTCTGGTGTATTTGGTATTATCATTTAATATGTCAAACATTTTGCTCTCATAATTAATGGCATCCATAAGCACAACCCCCCCGCTTTTATCGGGCTTCATAATTCTTATATTCTTGTTCTCACTTAATGATTTCAAAGTTTTCAACTCTGGGTCTGTTAAATTAGACTGCACTTTGTGACAACTCAGAATTTTCCTAAGCTCGTGTTCCAAGCTCAATTCAAAGTTTCTTAGCTGAGGGTGTGTTGGGGGATTAAAGGTGCTCTTACGTCGCAATTCTACATTGTTCATGTTGACACCATTTCCTTTAAAATATAATTCTAAGTTTTTCTTCCTGATAAATAATTTAATATCAATTAAAAGTTTAAAAATATTTGTTTTCTCTCTAGGTATAAAACCAAAACCTTTTGTCAATAGTTCAAAATGACTACTGTTAATTGCTACATCTGTGTAATTAAAAATATTAAAATCTTTATAACTGTATTTGAAACCACAGTTTGTAATTATTCCCAGACTGGTCGACTCCTTTCCTGAGCTCCCCAGTTTCTGGTTTTGTAGTTTTTTGAATTGTAAGTAACAGGTTCCCTGTGCATAAGTCTCTCAGACCGCCTTAAAGGTGGAAATGCAGCATCATAATCATTCTCTAAAGGCAATTCATTGTCAGAAATGTCATTGTTAGGTTCTCTGAAGTGATTAATGTCATAATTTCTAACATTTCTCACCCAATTCTTAGGCTTCGGTATTGTTTCTTTGTTTTGTATTCATTTAAATCTCTCTCAATCTTGTTCAATTTTCTGTTTTAACCTCCAAACATTTACTTTCTAAATTATTTAATAGTTTATGATATTTGCTTCTCTCTTCGTCCACTGTAAATAGTAAATCGTGAGTAATGTCCTTGTTTATACATTCTACAGTTTCTTGCAACTTCTTTATTTCTACCTCATTATTTTTAATGATAGCCCTCATTATATCAAAACCACAATTATCAAAAGCCTCTATTAGTTCAAAATAAAACTCTGTACCTTCCACAACCTTGTTAGGGTATTTGCATACCCTAAGCCCTTTGGGCACAATTTTCTGTTCTAAACAATACTTTAAATAAGTGTTATCCATTTCTAACATTTTGCATTTGTATAAAAATAGTCCAGGTCATCAAGCTTTTGAGAAAAAAGTTCCTTGTAGTTTATCATTAGTGTTGTTTTTGCTAGCAAAATCATAAACAACATTGAATAAGTCACTGAAATGTCTTTTGTACCTGTAGAGTTTAAACTACCTCCAGGGCCAAAACGAACTCCTTCACACATTTTTCTAACATTGTTAGGCTGCTCAGATTGTCCGTGGTCGGTTTCTTCAAGCAAAATCCGAGGGAAACCATCCAGACTGCTGGATCCTGCTCCATTTCGTCTTTCTACATCTCTGGAATCATTTTCCTCACCAACAGCCCGTCTCTCGCGCCCCAACACCCCGATGCACTTCCTGGTTTCCTGGTTCCAATACAGACGCCAATACCGAGGCCAAAGATTGGCTGACTGGGGTCAAAAGCCCCACAAGTTGAGTGAGCTGTCCGATAAGCTTCCTGAGCTCACCGACTTCATTAGTCTTTGCTCCATTGCTTGCCACACTCCCAGCAGGTGATTCCATCCCAAAGTTACTAGTAACCAAAAACGGAGGATGCAGAACAAACCAGTAAGCAGAAACAAAGCACCCTGAACCACTGCTAGGTAGGCAAACAAATTTATTAAGCCGAACAGTTCACTCGAAAAATAACGCTGAATCAAATCACCATACGTTTTCGTCCACAACTTCATCAGATTACACTAATACATTCAGTTAACTGCTTTTATATACTCATCCAAATTTTAAAAACAGCCAGTAAAACAATCAGTGAAAACAATCATTGTACATAGAAATGCATTGAGTTACTGCCCTCTACTGACAAGGAGGATTATTACACATTAAAGTCACAATTTTGCTGATCTCATTTTTAATACAGGGGCAAGTGAGATCATGTCATTTAAACCAGGAATTTACTGGCCTCCAACACCACTTGCCAGTATAATTCCCTGTATTCAACTAAAGTCTCCCACATACGCCCTGGGGTCCTTTGGCACAACCTCTAATATAAAAACTGAAATTCAGCTTCAGGACAAGTTTTTGTGTGTTTGTACAGAGAATTTGTTTCACATTTTATACGAATATCATAGGTGTGCTCATAAATTCTCTGCTTAACCTTTCTTTCACTCTTGCCAATGTAAAAGCATTACATTTTTACATAACCCAACATAAATAATCCCTTTTGTGTTACAATTCGCAAAGTTTTTAAAGTTAAAATTTTGTTATTTCTGGCAGGTAAAGTAATGGTATCCCCAGTAATCAAATAAGAACAATAATTACAAGCACCACATTTAAATACACCAGCTTTTTGTTTGTACCTGCTAACCTTGAATTCCCTTTACTACCTCTTTCAAAAATATCCTTCAGGGTGTTCCCTTTCCTATAAATATGTTTTATTTCACCCTGGAAAATGTGATTTAAGTCAGAAACTTTAGAAAAGTTAATCCACTCTTTGTCAAAAATTCTTTTGATCACACCAGCTTGTCCATCATATGTGGTAATGATACCTGATACGAATTCATTATTTAACCCATCTACTTTCTTGTTTGTGACTTGTTGAGTTGCAACATCTTCAATTTTACCCAATACAGGGGCAAACCTTCCCTTCCTCCCGTCACTGACTTCTTTGGAAACTCTATCAATGAGCTCTTCCGAGTAGCCTCTATTCAGGAACATTTTCCAGGGTGAAATAAAACATATTTATAGGAAAGGGAACACCCTGAAGGATATTTTTGAAAGAGGTAGTAAAGGGAATTCAAGGTTAGCAGGTACAAACAAAAAAGCTGGTGTATTTAAATGTGGTGCTTGTAATTATTGTTCTTATTTGATTACTGGGGATACCATTACTTTACCTGCCAGAAATAACAAAATTTTAACTTTAAAACTTTTGAATTGTAACACAAAAGGGATTATTTATGTTGGGTTATGTAAAAATGTAATGCTTTTACATTGGCAAGAGTGAAAGAAAGGTTAAGCAGAGAATTTATGAGCACACCTATGATATTCGTATAAAATGTGAAACAAATTCTCTGTACAAACACACAAAAACTTGTCCTGAAGCTGAATTTCAGTTTTTATATTAGAGGTTGTGCCAAAGGACCCCAGGGCGTATGTGGGAGACTTTAGTTGAATACAGGGAATTATACTGGCAAGTGGTGTTGGAGGCCAGTAAATTCCTGGTTTAAATGACATGATCTCACTTGCCCCTGTATTAAAATGAGATCAGCAAAATTGTGACTTTAATGTGTAATAATCCTCCTTGTCAGTAGAGGGCAGTAACTCAATGCATTTCTATGTACAATGATTGTTTTCACTGATTGTTTTTACTGGCTGTTTTTTAAAATTTGGATGAGTATATAAAAGCAGTTAACTGAATGTATTAGTGTAATCTGATGAAGTTGTGGACGAAAACGTATGGTGATTTGATTCAGCGTTATTTTTTCGAGTGAACTGTTCGGCTTAATAAATTTGTTTGCCTACCTAGCAGTGGTTCAGGGTGCTTTGTTTCTGCTTAAAGGGACATCAGTGTTTACTAATTTTTAAATTTTGCATCACTCATGCTTCTATAGATGTACAAGCAGCCCACATATAAAAACTAGTGCATTTGTCTAGTAGTAGTCAGAAATCAGCACATATCAACTAGAAGCTGAAAAAGGAACAGAAAAGTGCATCTACTAATGCTCCATCCTCCAGTCACACACTTGCTTCCTATAAAATTACTAGCAGGTCAGAAAGCCTCTATGCATGGCTAGTATTCAAAAATCAGAATACAGTAAAAAATGAAAGAAAGAAAAATATGGTTTTCACTATTGTTTGCATGACCCAGATGCTTTCTATAGGTAGAAGCCATGTCATAAAATTGTTGTAGATGGTCAGGATTCACAATCACCACAGGATAAAATATACAATGAAAGAAACAAAAAAAACTGTTTGCTAATGTTTTAAAAGCCTTGCAGTACTGATGTGCTTTCTAGAGTAGCAGCAGCAGCAGTCAGGTCATAAAATGCCTGAGAGGCTACTTTTCCCAATGGATAAAATGCACAGATTAAACTGAGTGGCTTACAGGGAGAGCTGTTGTTAGTACAACTGCAATTTGAGATGGAATTTAGCTAACACCTTTGAAACTTCCTTCAGGCACTCTTCCTCCAACTCCCTTAGCCAGAGGTAAACATGCTCAGAAAGGCGATCCTGAAATATAAACAAAGGCTGAACCAAAACAAAAAATCCCTGGGACTGTCCCTTTAAGGTGTTGCTATTGATGTGGTAGTTAGCAGGAACATCGCTTTTACCAAAAGGAACGATAATACATTTTTTGCATTGAGTTTAAGGCCATGACTTTGGCACTAATCATTTGTTTGTGTAAGACCCTCTTGTAGGATGTTGACATCATTTGGAGATTCTGTGACCGCTCCCAGTTTGCAGTCATCAGTAAATTTTGTCAGCCACAGACCTTTAATTTTTGCTTGTACTTTGGAGAAATAGATTCCAAACAGCAGAGATCCCAGGACTGATCCCTGTGGAACACCACTGGTTACAGGTCTGCTGTTGGACATGGATTCCCCTTTTTTGACTATATGATTTCTATCAGTGAGCCAGTTAGCGACTCATCTAATGATATGTGTTGATGCCTAAGTAGAGGATAGTGTCAAATGCCCGGCTAAGTCCAAGTAGGCTGCATGCACAGATTTCCCTTTGTCCAGGGCCTTGGTGACTGTCTCAAAGAAGTCCACCAGGTTTAACAGGCATGATCTCCCTTTGACAAATTGAGTAGTGTCAAGCATTTGGAGATTGCCTATATCTTCGATGATAAGGTCATAATGATTCGCTCCATGGCCAGATAAGGCTAGTCAAGCTATTAGGTCTATAGTTCTTGGGGTCAGTAGAAGTGCTACTTTTGTGCAAGGGAATAACAGTGGCTGTTTTCCATTCAGCCGGTACAAAGCCAGTGCTTAGACTATGATTGAAAAGAGTACCTAATGGTGTTGCTAATTCATGTTGGAGCCCATGGTTGAGCTCATGTAGGATGCAGCCTAGCATGTTATCAGGTCCCATAGATGCTGTATTTTTGGCCCTAGAAAGTACATTTATGACCTGCTGTTTAGAGATATAAGGTGGGGGACAGATGGTAGGGATGTTATGGAGTATATGTGGCGGAGACAAGGGAGTGAAGTTTTCACAGAAGCAGTCGGTCAACAGGTTAGCTATGCCCGCATATGTGGTATCATTAACTACCAGTTCAGCACAAATCTGGGCCTTTAATTTTAGGTTATGGATGTAAATGTAGAATGCCTTGTGGTTGTCCTTTGTTGAGGAGACTAATTTGGACTCATAGTTTGCTTTGGATGACTTCACAAGAAATTGTTTAAGCTGAGGAGGGAGTGTTTCCAGTTTAGGAGGGTTTGCTGCCTCTTACTGTTAGACAGCAAATTCTTCTTATTATTGTAAAGCCTGTTGATGTCAGTTATCCATCAGACAGGTTTGCTCTTCCGTGAGGAGCTTGTTTTGGTCCTATCAGGTACGGCCGAGTCAGTGCAGGTATACAGGTGTTTGTATAAAGCATTGGTATAGAGCTTGGCATAATTGCCAGTTATATCTGAGGGAGGTGAAGAGAAGCTGTTTATACCATCCTGTAAGAGGTTATAATCTACTTTGGAGAAGTTTTTAGTTTAATTGCTGCTAGGGGGGGGGGGGTCATGTGGGATAGTTACATCGAGTATGACCAGTTTGTGGTCAGATCTCATCAGGGAAGACCTCACAGTGGGGATGCTACAGTGGTCCGCCATATTGATAATCAGCAAATCCAGGATGTTGGCACCCCTTGTGGGGGTGTCAACCAGCTGGTCCAGGGGACTGGAGTTAAAGAAGTCAAGGAACCTTTATGCAGGTGAGTTTGAGCACGAGTAATTTGCCCAGTCACTGGATGGGTAGTTAAAGTCACCCAAATCCATGGTGTTCAGATGTATCTTGATAGACTCAGGTAGATACAAATAGGCAGAGTGGGTGTACTGTTTCATGTAGGGGGCCCTGTAGCTGGCAATGACTTGCATAGGTGTCCTACCAACAGTTAATTGCAGCTGAAGTGCCTCCAGGGAATCTTACTGTTCAATCAATCTTGAGATGTATTTATCTTTAATGGATATTGATACACCGCCCCCTTGAGTTTTCACACCTTCAGTTTGAGGTCTGAATGTGTGGAAGGAGGTGTAGCCCAGTATGGTTGGGGTGCTGTCCACAGCCTTGAACCAGGTCTCCGTGACTGCACAAATGTCTGTGTCTTCCAAGGTGAGGACAGCTTCCAGTGAGTGCAGTTTTGTGTTGAGACTCCTAGCATTTAGCAGCATAACCTTGAGGTTGTTTTTAGATGGAGTTTTCACATTGGAAATTTTGTCCTTGAGACACTGCCTAAAAAGGCACTATGGAGTTGGCAAGAGCCTTAGCCAGTAGCTGAAAACCCAGGGGTGACAGATGAAGACCATCTCTGGCAAAGCATTAACGTCTGTCGATCATGTCATCCCAGGCTGACAGATAGTGGATCCCCTTAGAATGATACCAGAAGCTAAGCCAATTATTGAAGTCAGTCAATTTCTGTTTGTATTGAGGCATCAACCTAGGTGAAGGTGAAATGCTTCTTAAGGCTAGGAACATACCTGCCTGAGACACGTAGTCTGAGAACTCAGTCTGTCTCTCTTCATATAGTTCAGAGGTACGTCTCAAATTGTTCACACCAACATGGACTATAATGGAGTCATAACAGTACGTGTTGTTGAGAGGCTTGAGTACATGTGATATGGCATATCCTGATACCTGACAAACAGCTGTGTGTGACCATTTCCTTGTCCAGCTTGGTGAGAGGGACAGTATGTTTGATTTTGTGTTTTGCCATAAGGGTTTGACTGGTGAGACACTGGTGCATGAGTTATCATGTGTAATGAGTTCTGCAGAGGAAGTATTATGTGTAGTGTGCTTGTGTTTGTGTTTGGGAGGTCTCTGATGTTTAGGTATGTTTCTGGTGAGGACCTCCGCATATGTAGGTATGTGTGATGTGGGTTTGAGTGGAGTTGGAGGTGAGGTGTGCATGCTGGTAACCTGCTCATTGTCATGTGTGTTGACTGGTGTGTGAGAGAGCTTGGATTCAAAGTTCTTAATATAGTTGCATCTTTCTCCCCTTTAATCCTCACTGAAAGACATTTTTGTACTGTGCTGTATTCTTTAAAGTTTAACTAGTCTGAATGATTTTAAAGCAATTTGTCTATATTCTCCATAATATTCCAGTTTACTGTGTGTGTAGCTTTGTTGTTTTCTAGACTTTACTATTATAGCAAATGTCATTTCAAGTAATCTTCATTTCCCTCAAAATAATTACCTCATGGTTTCTTTTTTATTTTATTAATCTCACAGTAGGTCAAATACACAAGTAGAATATTAGGATTACACAACCCAGTTTTTGATTTGCCCTGTTATTTGTGCCTTGCAGTCTTACTGGTTATCAGTTTAGGAAATAACTGAGCATTCTGGTGTAGCTTGCATTTGCAGCTGTTGTAGGAAAGTTTCATTAATTGTTAAGGACTCATTCTGGTTTACTGATTGGTTGTGCAGAGTTTCCATTGCAGTAGATCTGCAGAACTGCTACTTGTAGGTCTGTGTACACCTTTTCTACCATAACATTTAACAAGCCCTGACTTTGATTGTGCCCACACATTCTTTTTTCACACACACAGTGCATGCCTGCAGTCTGACTTGTAGGAGTCACAATTGCGGGGAGATTGTTTGAAATGTCTGAAAATTGCTTATAATTTTCTAAATATCTTTAATATGTCTAACTTTGTTACTCCTGATTATAACACTACAGTAAGAACTTGTTTTTTTGTATTCCTTTTGTTTGTGTCTTTCGGCTTTTCCCGGTTAGGGCTCGCCACAGCGGCACTCCTGTCCGCTAATGATTGGCAGTAGTTTTTTTTTTTTATGTGCTGGCTTGCCAGGCCTAACGCACCATCTTCAACGAAGGAACGCCTATTCACGCATGTCGCCACACAGAAGACGCTCTAACTGAGAATCGAATGGGCAATGTCTAACTGTGAGGCGACAACGCTACAATGTCTAACTGTGAGGCGACAACGCTACCGCAGCACCACCGCCGCAGTATA
The DNA here is from genome assembly GCF_019279795.1 of Protopterus annectens. Taxonomy (NCBI): domain Eukaryota; kingdom Metazoa; phylum Chordata; order Ceratodontiformes; family Protopteridae; genus Protopterus; species Protopterus annectens. Next base: position 653,612,105 of record NC_056729.1, on the reverse strand, counting down.
TGTTTTTTTGTATTCCTTTATGTCCTATAATTATTGTAACTTGTCTATGTAATTTGTAAATGATATTTGTAAACTACCTTGGAGCTTTTCTCCCCAGGTCTCTGCTGAAAACGGGCTTCTTAACCAGCAGGACAATACCCGGTTAACAAACAAAATAAATAAAAAATAAATAAATGAGTGCCATCCCTTGCCCCAGTATGAGTAAACCAGCATTGGCCTCTCACTTCTGTCCTCACCAGTTGGCTCTTCCAGCACCGTGGACGCTAACTAAACGTGGGACATATGCACATTAATGAGGGCTTTATCTCTCTACACCAGGGAGCTGGCCTTTATGAAATAATATTAATCAGACTGAAGTATATTTTTTGTCAGACTGGATACCTTGAAAGTGTACTCATATTTTCAGTTTTATATGGGTGTTCTTGCAGGAATAGGTTATATAGCAGATAATTAGCTAAACTGTTTAGAATATTATTTCAGAATAGTTATTCTAACTGTACTGAACAGTGGAAAAATTAGAATGAAAAAACAAGAAATCCTTTAATAAAGAACTAGACTTATTAAAATTGTTTATACACACACACACAAAGCAAATAGACTAAGAATCCCATTACAGTTAGGAAACTATAATGAGAGGATAACATGAGCCACTTAAGTATCTTATCTCATCATTAAGTACTGTAAGTAGGTATATCAATTCTCACACTGGGTAACAAGAGCATTTTGGATACATGGCCCAGTATTCATAGAGATTAAATGTTACTGCACCAATGAACTGATTTGTGGTGCAGTGCTATGTACCAATACATAGTCATTCAAATGCCCTGAAGGCAATATCACATTACACGGTAATTTGCAAGACTGTGAATTGCTTCACTATGTAGCTAGAACATTTTTGTTGATGAGGAGCTATGACTGTGCTGCAGATACCTAGATGAAGGCACACAACCACTGCCCTCAGTCTCAGGTGCACGAGTGAGTGCACAAGCACACACACAGACACATCATTCATGCACAGACATTTCCAGGCGTATTCCTTAATAATTCATAAGGCTTAATGCTTTAGTGTACACATATCGCATAGTGACACACCAACATGCACACATTAATTCTGTTATTCAGACACAGCACAACTTATCTCTCCTGGCTGTCTGTGCAAGGTGAAACAACTGCAAGCTACCTTCCAGAGATTCCCATCAGTAGATGGTGTACATGTGCACCACAACAGTATAGCTCATACTTAATGCCTTTGAACCCCTGCTGTGCCACACACTTGCATAATTTGAGTGACAACGAATCCTGAGTTACGCAAGTACTGTACCTGGAAGCATACCAGGAAGGCCATTTGCACAGAACCGTCCTATGAGGGTATACATTGGCATATGACACTCCAAACCTCACTGTCTAGAGCCCACAGTGATGATTCTAGGCAGCAAGGGGAATCTGTGAGTCAGAAGAGTCTTGAAAATTATGCAAGGCAGCTTACACTCATCTATCATACTGTACAAATGACTTTGGTAATGACTGAAATAGGCTCCTTTATCAACCTTCAGTTTTGGTTATTATTATTTCCAATGTTAATGGATCTGCATAATTTTATTGATTTTATTTTTTAATCTAATAAGCAACCAGACTGAATAGTCTTGTACGTGAGTTCTTTACTTTTACAAAAAAAGAAAGAAAGAAAAAAAGAATGATGCTAATTTTTGTTCAACATTTACTATTTATATACTATTCCTTCCTGGGGGATATTAATATCTATGGCAAAGGCCAAGATAGCTTCATTAAAATACAGAAGTGAATGGCCTTTGGCATGGAGATTATTTCCCAGTTACATTTGAATGCATATTATACAAAATTATAATTAAATAGTGTATGTGAATTGGCACTTATTCCCTGTTGTTCAGGCTGCTTTACCTCTATTCTTATAAATAGATCCATACAAGAATCATACGTCCCTTCTATCTGGTGCCATGCTTACATCATCCCCCTCCACAAAGGTGGCAAAAATACTGATACCTTGACTGAAACGCAACACTTCACCTCACTCGAACACCAATGCCAGGATAATCAGTATTAATACAGCTGTTCTTGTACTTGTACTTTAACGAATACTGGAAACTTTCCACAAAACAGTTTTTATTTCACTTTGAAGTGTGCAAGTATTCATACACTTTTCGTCAGGGCTCCTGCCCCAACTTCATCAGAAACAACAACCCTTTTAAAAAATATGTACCTTTATATAGTTCATCTGAACGTCATTAACCAGTATAATTGATTCATTGATGAATATAATTAATATAATTAACTTCAGCATAAATAACCTAGTTAGTAAAAGTCAATGTGTAAAAAGCATGACTACGACCAGCATTTTGAACCAGTATTGTAAACACTGCGTGAACCCTCCCTACCAATGTATTGTTCTTTAGTATTCCACTAACTAACAATAAAAAGTATATGCATACAAATTAAAAACATTCTAACATAATTCTAATATATTGCATAAACACTATAATAAATAACATTTACATACACAACATCTACTAAACAAATCATTTAAAAACTTACGTCAAAAACACTTTTAGTTAATTGATGTCAATATTGGTACCTTTAGATTGTCATACTGTACATCTATACTCATAACAACTTAAAATAAAAGATGTACTGAATGCCAATATTAACAATAGTATTATTACTAAATAAGTATCATTTAATATCTGTAAAGGTCAATAAATATTAATAAATATTACTACAAATCATCATTACTAAAAATTAATTAATTAGAATGGTTTGTATTATGAAATTACCTGTGAAAGTACTTCACCTCTCTAAGTTCTTTAATCTCAGAATACATTTAATGGAACACATCTCATTTAAACCTGGAAATCTAACAGCATTAGTTCTAAGTTGCCAAAGCAATTCTATTTTTTCTAAAAGTAAACTTTCATTTCCTCCTCTACCATCTGAGTTAACTTGATCTATGACTCTGAATTTAAAACTATGAGTCGGAAACGTATCAATATGTCTAGCCAAGGCGTTCTCCATTTTCTTAACATTGATATTATAAATATGTTCTTTAATTCTGTCAACCAACTTCCTGTCCGTCTTTCCTATGTAGAACGCCTGGCATAACTGGCATTTCGCTAGATAAACAACTTGTTTACTGTTGCAACTATACTTTGATATTGATCTATACTCTCTTTTGTTTATTACAAATTTACTTCCCTCTTCTATGTACTTGCAACAATTACACATAGAGCATTTCGACATGCCTCTTTTAGTTGTTGGAATCCCACTTTTCTTTTGTAGGATTTCTTTTAAATTCATCCCACGTTTAAAAACCATCTTGGGTTTACTAGGCAATAGTTCACTGAAAAATTTATCATTCATCAAGTATTCCCAGTTCTTTGTTACTATATTCAATATTAATTTTGAATCCAAATTATATGTACAAATAAAGTTACAACCAAATGGATCATCCAATTTTACACTTCTGGTAGTATTAAATTCTACCATCATCACCTCACTTTCTTGCCTCATTACTACTCCTGACTTCAAAATGGGGACATATAAACCCTCCATTCTTTTGAATTTCACTTCTGTGAGTATCTCCTTTAAAAAGTCAAGAGGATAGCCCCTTAGTGTGAAGAAATTAAGTATCAATTCACACTCATCATTAAATTCTTCTTCCAATGATGTCATACGGGCTGCTCTTACTAGATGTCCTTCAAGAATGCAACTGCAGTCATAACATGTGGGTTGTCCTGCCTCAGGCAGCCCTCGGTCGGCCGGATTCCAAAGTCTGGGTCCGACGTCGGCTGATGTTGCATTTCTCTCCGACGTCAGAGCGGCTGGAGTACATAAGCATCAGGCAACGCCATTTTCTTCAGTCTTTCTTGCCGCGTGGTGCCCGAAGCAGAAGCAGTTCGCAAGTGCCGGTCGGTCAGCTCCTGTATTCTACGATACCAAAGTCATCAAAAAAGCTAAGTACCCCATTGGGGACCTTTTCTTGCCTCAGCCGATGTCAGAAATTACTGAAAAAGTTAACAATTGTCTTTTTTGTGGTAAACAAATACCTCATAAGGATTTCCACTCTTACTGCCTCCCTTGCCTGGGCCCAGACCACGACGTCTCGGCCTGTGTAGCCTGTGCTCGCTTCAACAAGCGCACTCTCAGGCGCCGGGCGGAGTTCGCTGAAGATTTTTTCGGCGATAAATTTGCTTACACCATGCCGTCGGATCTTCCGACATCGCAAACTCCCAAAAAGCGAAAAGACCGGGACCGACATCCTCGGCCCGTGTCTACCACCGACTCCACTCCAAAACCTAGTGCGAGTGCTCCAGTTCCCTCTGAGACGGTCTCTCCACCGCTCCGAACCGAAGACACCGCATTACCGACGACTCCGATTACAGACATTACTCCGACGCCAGTTATAGACTTTCCTCCGGATACCGAAACCGAGGAAATGCCCGAGACCATTGCTGTAGACAAGGTCACTCCTGCACGTGGAGCTGCCAGGCCTCCTATGGCCATGTCTATTAAGGCCTACACTAGGGCTAAGGCAGCCAGCAAAACAAAGCATATTACTTCCAAATCCTTACCTCAGCCGACTCCGGAGACACAAATTATGTCCATGGCTGCTGATTTCATTTCCATTATTAGAGGTTCACAGGCCCATCCTGAGAGAGCATCCCAGCCTCCTCCTGATAAAAGGCCCCGGGTTGAACCCTCTGACCCGTCTCCTTCAGATGAAGACTCTGAGGGCTCTGTCCACTCTGATAGCTTTCCTTAAGAAGCCTCAGCACAGGCCCTTAGCTATTCATCCTGTACTTGATGTTCTGGATGATTTGTATTCTGATTCTAGTGCTACCCCTGATTCTCTTCCTCCTGCTCCAGCCAAGCCAGACAGGTATTACAGGGTCCCAGAAACTCATTCCCATTTATTCAGGGCCCATACTGCTGATTTGGAAACTATTTCACAGGGCCCTAAAGGAGTTTCAGCCTCCACCTCAAAAAAAATCCTTTGCCCTCCAACAGGGAAGCAAGGTCATTAGAGAGATGGGGTAAAAAAAGGTTTACACTTCCACCACCTTATCTATGAGAGCTTTAAATTGCCTTTTTCATATGTTCCAATATCAGGATTATCTCTTAGAAGATTTACAAAAAACGTTAGCTTCTCCTGATCCTTTAGACATGAAGACTTTGCAGGAAGCTGTACATAACACTCAGCAAGTAAGCAATCACTTCCTGCAGTGTGGATATGATGCACTGGAAGCTTCATGTAGGGCAGCTATGACAGGGGCAGTGATGTGTAGACATGCTTGGTTACAAGATCAACCTCTACCAGATCATGTAAAAGCAAAACTTCTGGATGCACCTTTGGAAAAGAACAAGCTTTTTGGTGCAAATGCTAAGGATGTGTTAAAGACCATCGAAGAAAAAGCAAAATCAGTTCAGACTGTGAAAGATTTCCTCCAGGTTCAACCCCCCCAGATTCAGTAGGAATTGGCCTTCAAAAAACTGGTCCTTTCCTAATCCAGAAAAGTTTCAAAGGGGTAAGAACAGGCGTGGCGAGGAAGAGGCCAATACAGAGGCCCTTACAGGGGTCGACAATGGCAGCCAGGAAACCAAAGAAGTGACGCAGGGGTTTCACCTGCCCAACAACCACAAACTCAATGACTTTCCTCTACTACCGCCTACCAGGGAACAACTAGAAGTTCCCTTGGGCGGGAAATTATCTCTGTTTGCAGAAAACTGGCACAGACTGACAAAGGACAAATGGATTTTGGACATTATAGACCGAGGGTACAGGTTTCATTTTCATACCTTACCAAGAAAAACAAGGCATGCCAAATCTACCACAACATCAAAGGGCAGAGGCTATCAAGCAAATCACACTGCTGACTCGAATGAAAGCAATAGAAAGAGTTCCACAACAAGAACAAGAACAGGGGTTTTTACTCAAGACTGTTCCTTGTTCCAAGAAAAGAATCTCAATGGAGACCAATACTGGACTTGTCCGCATTAAACACCTTTCACATAGTACCAAAGTTCAAAATGCTGACTCTACAGCAACTCCTTCCCATGCTGGGCAAGGAGTCGTGGCTGATTACTCTGGACCTCAAGGAGGCATACCTGCATGTCCCTATCAGACACAGCTGCAGAAGATACCTCAGATTTCTTGCAGGGCCAGAGCATTATCAATTCTCAGCATTGCCATTTGGCTTATCTACTGCGCCCAGAGTATTTACAAAATGCCTGGCTTCAGTAATTGCTCATTGCAGGCTCCAGGGTATACAAATTTACCCATACCTGGACGACTGCCTCATACAAGCAGACGACAAATTGATGTTGACAAAAAACCTGGATTATGTCATAACGATTACTTCAAGCTCTGGGATACACAGTCAACTTCCAAAAGTCAAGACTGCAGCCATCCCAGCAAATAATCTTCTTAGGAGCCAAACTAGACACAGCCTCTCAGATGGCTTACCTGACAGAAGACAAGCAAGAGAAGTTAACTCAGTACTTCAAAGGTTTAGCGAAACTCACCCAGATGACTGCAAGGAGATTCCTACAGGCCCTGGGTTACATGGCATCCTGCATTCTACTGGTTCCATTAGCAAAACTACACAGGAGAAAGCTTCAATGGTACCTAAAAAGCATTTGGTCTCAACACAGCAACAACTTGGAGACAATCATACCATTCATTCCATGCCTACAAAAGGAATTCCTATGGTGGGCCTCGGTGAGCCAGGAAAACACAGGTATGTCATTCAAAAAACCACAGATAACACAGACCATGACTACAGACGCCTCAGACCTTGGATGGGGGGCGCACATGGAAGGCAGGTGTATACAAGGACAATGGTCTCCAAAGGAAACACATCTGCATATAAACCAAAAGGAAATGCTGGCAGTAATGCATGCTATCGAGGCTTTTCAACACCAACTACAGCAAGGCCATTTAATGATACGGACAGACAACACCACTGTGATGTGGTACATAAACAAGCAGGGGGGCACCCACTCTTACCCCCTTTGCAGACTGACAATGCAGCTTTGGGAGAAATCACTGAGTCTAAACATCCTGTTACAATCACAGTTTGTTCCAGGGAAAGACAATGTGTTGGCGGACAGCCTAAGCAGGAATTTCACAGATCCACATGAGTGGAGGTTACATCCGAAGGCTTTCAGACAACTCACTTCGACATGGGGCAAGCCAGAAGTGGACCTATTTGCCTCTCACCTCAATCATCTTCTACCAAAATTTTGCACAAGGACATACCATCCAAAGGCTTGGAAAATAGATGCCCTTTCATTCAACTGGAACTCCCTAGCAATCTATGCATTCCCACCTCTGCCACTGATGACCTCAGTATTACTAAAGATCAAAGCAGAGAAGCCCAAGGGAATCATAATAGCTCCGGATTGGCCAAGACAACACTGGTACCCACTACTACGGAGCATATGTCACACCAGGAGGTGGGCCCTCCCTCAGTGGCCTCTACTTTTGACTCAACACAATTTCGAAACACTGCATCCAAACCTTCAGACACTGCAGCTAACAGCCTGGGAGATCCCATAAATAACTTCAGCTTATCTCTCTCAAAGGAAGTTCAGCGGATACTAACAGAGGCTCGAAGACCATCCACCAGAAAGGTTTACTTAGCAAAGTGGAAAAGATTCAGCAATTGGAATGCCAGCAAGGGACATGATGCATCATTACTGAACATCCCACTTATCTTGGAATATTTGGCAGATATGTTACAGAGTGGCCTCTCATATTCTTCAATAAAGATACATGCATCTGCTATTTCAGCTAGATACAACACTGATCCTCCTGTTTTCTCTCACCCCTTACTAAGACAATTCCTCAGGGGAATCAAGAACATTAAGCCACCAAGAAAGGCCCCAGTGCCAGCCTGGGACCTCAATTTTGTCCTAGAAAAACTGACTCTACCTCCTTTTGAGCCAGCAGCTTCAGTTGACTTGCAATTTCTCTCATGGAAAACAGCCTTTCTGTTGGCAATTACCTCAGCAAGAAGGGTTTCGGAGCTACAGGCCCTAATGGCAATACCACCCTTTATTATTTTCCACAGAGACAGGGTTTCATTAAGGACCAACCCTACTTTTATGCCAAAGGTGGTATCTAGGGTTTCTCTAAATCAAGCCATTCATCTGCCTGCTTTCTTCCCCAATCCTGAGAATAAGGGGAAAGACTTTTGCATACCTTGGACATTCATAGACAACTTCGATACTACCTGGACAGAACCAAGGCCAGTAGGAAGTCTGAACAGCTTTTTGTAGCTTACGCCCCTGCAGTCCAAGGAAAAGCAATTTCAAAACAGACTATTTCTAAATGGATTGGACATTGCATCAGATTCTGTTATTCCTTTCATGGAAAGACTGTTCCAGCCTATGTCAGACCACATTCCACCAGAGCTACAGCCACCTCTACAGCATTTTTAATAGGGGTGCCTACAAAGGACATTCTAGAAGCTGCTACATGGAGCTCCATGCATACATTCTCCAAACACTGCAATCTCCCTCTATATTCCAGATCCAGAGCAGGCTTTGCTTCGGCAGTCCTGCAGGGTTTGATTGCCACACCATCTCTTTCCTAGAGCATACCTCCTCCCCCAGCTAAGCTATGGTATTCTACCCACGTTATGACTGCAGTTGCATTCTTGAAGGACATAGTACAGTTTTGTACCTACCATAAATGTAGATGTCCGATAGACATGCAACTGCAGTCGGGTTTTCCCTCCCTCCATACCCCTCTATGCCTAGGGTCCACTCCTATCCCCCTTACTCTTAGCTGGGGATATCTGTTATGGTGTATTTGTTTTATTGCTCATGTATTTGTTTGGAATCCTGTTTTTGTCTTCCAATTTGATTACAGCCTTCCTAGGAGGGCACCTGGCATCTGGGGCAAGAAACACTGAAGAAAATGGCGTCACCTGATGCTTATGTACTCCAGCCGCTCTGACGTCAGAGAGAAATGCGACATCAGCTGACGTCGGACCCAGACTTTGGAATCCGGCCGACCGAGGGCTGCCTGAGGCAAGACAACCCACATGTTATGACTGCAGTTGCATGTCTATCGGACATCTACATTTATGGTAAGTACAAAACTGTACTTTGTCCTTTGACTACTGATTTCTTCTGATGTTTCGGGTGGCAACTAGTGAAGTGGAGGTACATGTTTGAATGTGTTTCTTTCCTATGGATTTTAGACAAGTAAGTTCTCCTTTCATAATCTTTCCTCAATGAAACATCCAAGTACTCTATCTTGTTGACATCATACTTAAACGTGAAACTCAAAAAACTTGTGGTGTTATTAAACCCTGTTAAACAATCCTCCATTTGCTGTTCAGTTCCTTGGAATAATATAAAAATGTCATCCAAGAAACGCGTGTAATATATAATGTTGTCCTTAATTTCATTGTTATTTAAGACATAAGTCCTCTCCCAATAAGCAATAACTAAATTAGCTATGGCCCCACCACATGGTGAGCCCATCGCCACACCAATTTTTTGATGATAGATGTCATTATTAAACATCACATAGTTGTAAGACAACACAGTGTCTATTAATTCCTTCACTAAGCTAATCTCATCCACTGGTGCTCCTAGCAAACGTAACATTTCAGCTACCCATTCAATTCCTATTTGATGTGGGATACTTGAGTATAAATCTTTCACATCTACTGTTAAGAAAAATGATTGGGGAAAAAATTCCAATTCACTAATGGATTTCAAAAAAGACCACGAGTCTTTTGAAATTTGCTTTTCATTTATTATATGTTTTTTTCAAAATATTATCCAATAGTTTTGCACAAGTATATGTGGAACTTTTTCTCCCATCAACTAAGGGTCTCATTGGTGGATTCTTGAGCCCTTTATGAATCTTTGGTATCCTAAATAAATAGGGTGTCCTTGGGAAAGACTGCTGCAAGTATAAGTAAATGTCCCTATCTATTCTTGCTTCGATGTATAATTCCTCTATAAAAGCTGTAATTCTCCTATAAGCCCCATTCATTTCATTAATTGAGGCCTTACTGTAGGTTTCATTCTCAAGAATGGCACGCATTCTAGTATTATAATCTTCAATGGACATGATCACCAAGCCACCTCCCTTGTTGGGTTTCATAATACGAATGGGTGCTTGTTTTAAATAATCTAGGAGCTCTTTTTCTTCCTTACTAATATTGAATTTAGAATTTTTTTTATAAATGTTAGATTTTTCTAAATTCCTTAAATCTAGTTCTGTAGCATTTTCAAATAGGGCTACTAGAGGGTGTAATGGAGGATTGTACACACTGCATACATATAAATCAGATTTCTCATTAGTATTGTTACCCATAAGTGTTGTAAGATTGATTTTCCTACAAAATAGTTTCAAATCTAGTAGTGTTCCAGCTAAATCAATGGAACGTGAAGGGACAAAAGTATATCGTCTGGATAATAAATCAACAATTTCAGGACAAATGGAAATATTAGAGTAGTTATATATTTTAAAGTCACCACTAGAATTAGTCAAAATTTCGTAACAATTTGATTCGTTGGATAGTAAATCCAACGCGGTTACCATTTCTTCCTTTTGTTCCTCACCACTCTGTTCCGTTTCGACTGTTGAAAGTTCCCATTCTGAAAATTTTGTTGTTGGTGACTTTGCATGTTACTTTCAACATTGTCCTGATTTCTCATAGTGTTAGAGTTATTACATGTATTATTTATTTGGTTAAGTCTTTCACTTCTTCTTAACCCATTGGTAATACTTGATTCCCCTTCATTTGGTGACGTAGTATCATCAGGTAAATTTTGATAATTACTTTCCACGCTGTCTCCCAGTCTCTCACCTGCGTCTCTTGATGCAACTGTTAAAATACCTTGGTTGGTAGGGGGTTTGGGGTAGGCCTTCCCTTCCCTATAGTCTCTAATATCTCGTGCTATTTTCTTAGCCTTAGTATTTTTAATTTTAGACATATGCTCATCTATACTTGTAAAACACCGTTCATATTCAAAACGGTATCTTAAAAAATTGACATCTTTTATATTTTTGTCAAGTTCTTCGAGTTCCAGTAATAAAGTGTCTATTAATAGATTATAGTGAGTACTCATCAGCTGCAATAGTTCAAAACCATGCCTATCAAAAAAGCTTAACAAAGCTTCATAAAAAGGTGTCCCCTCCCTCAAACCTGAGGGAAATTGCCACTGTCTTAAGCCCTTTGGTACGATTTTTAAATTGATACATTCTTGAAAGTACGCTGACTCTAATTGCAGCTTGCGTACTTTAAAAAGTTTTTCATCAAGTGTATTTAATTTAACAGAAAGATCCACGCTTACCTCATTGGACGATGTACTGGTTTCATTTTGCAGACTGTTTTCGAATACGAACGGTCTGCTAATCCAAGAATTGAAGCTTGCTGTAGAAGCTGGTGTTCTAAGTGCTTCTGAGCGGTTCACGCCGTTGTTAGCATCTCCTGTCCTGTTTGAATTTGAGCTTCGACTATCGGAAGCCACTTGTAAACCCTCAGATAATACGCCTTCTACACTTTGTTGTCTTCTTGCTTCAGTTGAAGGAAATGATGCTTCCAAGTGTCCGCTCACTCCTGGGGTTGCTGCAATATTGGTGTTTACTCCGCTACCATGCTGAGAACACGCCTGAATGTTAGCTACTGCATCCACTTTTTCAGATAGCGCTTTCACCTTTTGAGTCAATAGGTTAATGAGTAAAGTTAAGTTCCCGTCCTCATTGGAACTCTCACGTGAAGGCACTGGACTGCTCGAAGGTGAAGGATCCATACTCACAGACCAACTTTGTAAAAATGAACGAAACCTTGACTGAAACGCAACACTTCACCTCACTCAAACACCAATGCCAGGATAATCACTATTAATACAGCTGTTCTTGTACTTGTACTTTAACGATTACTGGAAACTTTCCACAAAACAGTTTTTATTTCACTTTGAAGTGTGCAAGTATTCATACACTTTTCGTCAGGGCTCCTGCCCCAACTTCATCAGAAACAACAACCCTTTTAAAAAATATGTACCTTTATATAGTTCATCTGAACGTCATTAACCAGTATAATTGATTCATTGATGAATATAATTAATATAATTAACTTCAGCATAAATAACCTAGTTAGTAAAAGCCAATGTGTAAAAAGCATGACTACGACCAGCATTTTGAACCAGTATTGTAAACACTGCGTGAACCCTCCCTACCAATGTATTGTTCTTTAGTATTCCACTAACTAACAATAAAAAGTATATGCATACAAATTAAAAACATTCTAACATAATTCTAATATATTGCATAAACACTATAATAAATAACATTTACATACACAACATCTACTAAACAAATCATTTAAAAACTTACGTCAACAACACTTTTAGTTAGAAGAATATATATATATAGAGGCAAGCAATATAACCAGAGCCATAAAAGTGCATTTAAGAACAACAAGCAATATAACCAGGGCCATAAAAGTGCATTTAAGAACAACAAGCAATATAACCAGGGCCATAAAAGTGCATTTAAGAACAACAAGCAATATAACCAGGGCCATAAAAGTGCATTTAAGAACAGCAAGTACCCACCCCCACACACTACTACTGATTAGATCAAACTTTATATGTCATTCTTCTTATAAGTAAGCTGATTTTGGAATGTGTGTTGGAAATAGATTGGTAGTATTTTCCTTAACTAGGATTTAGTTTGATCTAGTCAGTAGTAGTGTGTGGGGATGGGTACTTACGGTTCTTAAATGCACTTTTTCAGCCCTTTTTATATTGTTTGCCTGGAATAGGCTGGTTTAAAATTAAACAATGCATATATTTTCCATACCTACTTCTAGGTGTATAAAAGCTGATATGTTTAATGTATTTCTGATTTTTTCTTACTGAGGATCGCTTGTCTGTGATGAATAAAGGCTTTTTGCTTTGGAACTCTACCTGGGTTTGATTTTGTAAGTTATTGTGACTGAGCTTATCAATGAAGTTTTAAGACTACTAGTTTTTCTGTTTTTTTATTTTTTCTTCAACACTCATGTTGGTGAGGTTGGAACTAGACAGATTACTGTACTTGTTCATTTTTTTTTCTGTGTGTTTTAACTGTAACTGGTCAAACATTGCAATTCATCAGTGTTTTTTTTTTTTGCAGAAAGGGCTTCCTCCCCCAACACCCCCTATGCAGGGATTTCACCTTTCACAACTCCCGCTTACTATAACAAACTCCACAGTTGTGGCATCATAAGGAAAGGGGTTAAGTTATGACTAACTGCAATTTTTTACCATCACTGGGGCTTCTGTACCAGTGTGTGTGTGTGCGTGTGTGTGTGTGTGTGTGTGTGTGTGTGTGTGTGTGTGTGTGTGTGTGTGTGTGTGTGTGTGTGTGTGTTTGTCCAGAAAAGTTTTTTTTTTCTCAGGTTTATTTATTTATTTACATTTGTTGACCGGGAGTGTCCGACTGGACATAGGTCCTTTTCGGCAGAGGCCCGGAGAGAAAAGCTCCACAGTTAAAATATACAGACAGTAGTTACATTGGATTTACATAGCGATTAACAATTTAACATAGCAATTAACAATTACAAACATAGTTACAGATAAAGAACATAGTACATCAGTAGACAACTAGAATCTTTATCTGCAAAGTACATAACAGACATTAACAATTGTTACAAGGTTTCTCAGAAAATGACTTAGAAATTAACATACAAAAATCTAATGTGCTGTTTGGGAGAAAAAAAACTACATAAATCCTCACAACTTGTTATTATCAACTCTAATGTCCCTCTCCTCCACATTGTGTCTAATAGATATTTATATGCTGTTATAAGATAACCACTCTTTCAAAGCACAAGAACAATCATGTAAAGTATCAAATCACAAAACTTGTATATAAAATATTCAGCCTTTTTAGCTAAGAATCCATCAGAGCTATTGTTCTTAACATTTTTGTCTGAAGATTAGAGGATGGTGCCCCCATTTTTTGCCCTCTGCTCCACACTTTTCACCTCTGTTTTGCAGAGGACCAAAAACAAAATACTTAGGCTCAGTTATCTGGCACATCATAAGCACCACTGCATTTCTCTTCAAAACGTAACTAGCTAACCATTGCTTGGAGGGCCTCCTTTCTTGTAGACTTGCTGATCTTTAAGCTCACAAACCCTACAGTGAAATACTTGCTTATTATTCTGATCTCCTTCTTAGAAATTATGATGTCGTACAAGTTATCAGGAAGGCCACCCTCTTTCATTTGGCATCTAGGGGAAGTATTTAATAAAGAAACCCCTTCTTCCTGGAACTCTCTCTCAACCAACTCTGCCAGCCTTCCTTTATTTCCGGAAGAAACTTAAAATCTACCTTTGTAAAAAATCCAGATGTTCTTGTTTTACTGATAAAGGTTAGCTTCCATCATAATCTAGGACTTTGGTACAACAATTGTACATGGCTCCTTAATATGTCTACTCAAATATTAGACTATAGTTAAATACATTTGTATATTACAATGTTATAAATACTATCTTCCACTGTATTCCCACTCAGTTGTGTTATTAATATTAGACTTTGTACAGTTTAAGTCAAGTACTAACTTTCATTTGTTGCAGGTCTTGCAGATTTTGTATAAATACCTGGTATAATTTATTGTAATGTAATAACTTTGTTTGATTTTACAGTTCATGCACATTTTTCTCTTTGCTTTTTGGTCTGGAAAGTGAATGAAAAGAATGTCTTGCCCATCTCACATACATGGTCAACAAGCTGTAAATAAGTAAAAATGACAAGTAGAGCAGAAACTGCTACGACAGGAAGATAATTTACGTAGAAAGATGAAAGGAATTACTTTTTTCACATAGTGGGTAATTGATGCATAGAAGAGCTGAGGTGGCTGAGAAGATCAAAAAGGTAAAGTAATTTCAGATTGCTTGAGGTGGATGTTAGACAGTTCTTATCAGAGATGGGAAGAGTAATCTCCCAGTTAAGTAGGCGCTGATGTTCTTCCATCACGTAGGGAAAATGCAGACCAGGTGGCCAAGCATTCTTTATCTGCCACTAAAGTCTGTGTCTATATGCTGTGCCATTTTTTGACATTCTTAGATCATGTGCACACTATGAAGTCATGCAACTTTCTGTTTTTCTTTGGAGGTTTTAACATGTGCTACATACCTGCCAACCTCTTTGTGTAAGAAATGTGGACCAAACCTAAAATAATGGGGGTGGGGGGGACAATGGCCCAAAATCAGGGACTAATTTTATTTACTGCTCTTATAAACGTAGAAGGTTGCTAGAATAACATGTTTTGCATTAGCATACTTTTTTCTGAGAGATGAAGTTTAAAACTCAAGTATATGTCATTATTTAGTGACTTCAGTCCTCGGTGACAACAGAAAACCACAAATCATGTGAGGAAAAAAACTGGATGGTTGAGAGGTATGATGTGCTTCCTCTTTCACCTCTGTCAGGTGTCAGACAGCAGAATGTGCAGGCCTTGTCCTTTGTAGAATAGATCAGTTTTTTGGGTGTTTAGTCCTTTCCACCTTATCCACCTCCAAGCAACTAAAGTTTAAGACTGAACAGTAGTCATTGACAAAAGAAGTGGTAAGAGAATGCTTTGCAGCTTATACGTTCAGATCAACCATCCTCTTTAAAGAAGGGCTGTGGAATATCACATGGTTATTGTTAAAAAGCAGACTCACTTTCAGGGATATTGATATTCGTAGTGAGGCTGGACGGTGGAGCTTTATAGCAAAACTTGCAAATTCTGCTTTTGATTCTGTATTTTCTTCCCACTCAGTTTTCTTTTTTCCTTCAAAAGCAATATTGCAAACAAGACAGTCCCAGTTGATGTGTACCCCACAGTAGTAACTATGGCATAAACACCTTTTCAAAGTATTTCAGAAGATCAGTTACAGAAGCAATTGACCTAAACAGAACTGAATCACTTACGGTCTTCCTTGGGTGTGCATGCAGTACGAAAAACTGTGACAGGGCTGTAATCTGATCTAACATCAAAACTGGTTTAACATGTGATACCAACATGTAAATGTCATATTGGATTTGAGTTATTGAAGTGAATCTAGATTAAAAAGGACAGCTTTATTTAGAAGTTAAGGCAGTTGATTTGACAGGTTACACTGAATGTGAATATAACCTTGTACTGATCTTTTTTTTTACTTTATTTTCCTCTCTCTGTAGGTGTTTCCTAAAAAGCTAGTGGCCTTTTCTACATGGATTGATCGTACAAGATGGGCACGTAATACTTGGGCAATGTCAGCTATCTTTATCTTAACTATGGCTGATATTGTAGATATGGTAAGCAGTATTCATCACAGTAAACATATAACAATAGATTGCATTTGCAGTACTAGAGAGGTAGCTTTATTTTTTCACTTTAGAATTCCTTTGTCATGTAACAATCCCATTCTAGAAACATATTGCAAATGGAGAAAATTATTTAGGCTTAGGTTTAAAGAAAGTGTTTGTATTATTTTTTTTCACTATATCAAATTAGCAGTGTCAGTGGTGCAACATGTAGTGCACATGCCTTTTGTACAGAAGTCTGTGAGTTCTATTCCCACACTAGGTAGCTTGATTACTGACACTGCAGTGCAGTATAAAGGGGGGTAGTGTGTCATCCTTTGGATGAGATGTTAAACCGGAGCCCCATCTGTTTGAGTTGGTTGTAGCTCGGGTGGATGTAAAAGATCCCATGGCACCTATCGAAAAGAGTAGGGGAATTTTCACAATGCCCTGTCTAAATTTTCCCTAATAGTATAAATACCACCTCAGTCTCCCCTGAAAAGAGGCTACTAGGCTAACCCAGTCAACAAAGGATAAATAAATAATAATAAAATATATTTTATTATAAACTTGAGAAATGTATCACAATTCAGTACAAGTTGTTACTCTGGTATCTGCTTGCAGAACTTATTGATTCACATGCGGGGAAAGCTGTTTTGAAGCTAGGAGTAGAAAATTATGTTAGGGGGTTGGTGTCTTTAATCTGGGTGGAAAAGATGACTGAGTGGAATTGCTTATAGAATGTGCATGTGAGTAGTACTAAAAGTGAGTAGTACATATAAAAATAAAGTAATATGGGAAGTTATACTTTGTAATAATATTAGTTTGGAATAATATGAGGGGTTTGAAACATTTTTAGCATAGGGACATTGTTATATTTGACATACACAAGGAAATCAAAGTAGGAATTGGGTCATGACTGTAATTTGATTTTTAAGAGTGATAGACTGGAATGGAGTAACAGTGTGTGAAAGAAATGTGTTGAGATGTGAGTCTCTAGAATAGCAAATATTAAAGGACACTGAAACTATGGAAATGGGGTGAATGCTGGTGGAGAAATTCAATATATAGACCTTCTGACACTTCCAGAGAAGAGAATGGACTTTTAACTAGTTGAATTAAAGGATGATTGGAGAGGAAAAAGGAAAAAGTGACCATAGCTGACTTGAATCTGCTGGACACTGAAGTATCCAGAACTTGAGAGTAGGTAGAGAAAGATTTTTGTCAACTTATGCAGTAGTGCTGTAGCAATGGCAAAATACTGGACATGGCATTGTATAGAGGTAAGGGTGTTGCACAGTGTAAGTAGTTGTTCCACTGGCAATTACTGACCGTGAAACAGTTTGGTTTAATGCAGATATGAAGGAAGGGGATAGGAGCAGCAATGGAAGGCTGTCTATCTGTGTATTTAAAGGAAGTGCTAAAGGAATAGAAGAAAGTTAAGTAACAAAGTTAGGAAAGCTGTAAGGCATAAAAAATGGTTATTATAGAGTAGGGGGTGTGATGATCAGAGGATTGAGTATTTGGCTGGTTAGGAGGAAGGTTACCAGGGTAAGCAGGGGTGGAAAGGTAACCAGTATTAGGTGTTAATAAAGGTGATAAGAAATCTGTAGACATTCAAATGAGAAGTAACCATCACAGCCAGAATGCAGTACTCTAACCATGTCAGTCAACCTGCTAGACAGGGGTCCAGGGAAGTAAATATTGTGGTAAGAAATAGCCGGGAATTGTTATGGCTAGGCTTGTATACGCCCTAGGGACGATAGCCTAGTACCAACCTATGAACTTTCTTTCTACACTTGCACCCAAGCTCTGGTGGGATCTTCCCTCAAATCCTAAAGACCTCTGCAACTTCTCCTTTCAGGGAGAACTTAAAGAACATTTCACAGCACAAGCATGTTGTAAATGCTGTGCTTCAAGTTGCATAATCTGTGACACATATGTTCATAGGTTGGTACTGCCTGTCATATTTTCTAACTCCTAACATGTCACTGCTGTAAGTGATGTAAATGTTGTACATAGAAGTTTCTATTGACTACCTTCATTTTTTTCTATTCTGTATTAATTATGCCTTTGTTTTTAGTTTGCTCTTGTATTGTATTAATTATTTTTATATTTTCTGGGTTTGCATTCTGGGTTAAGACTTCAAACTGGTCGAATGGGACCAGTGCTCTACCCTAATCATCAATTGTATAAATAAATAATGCTGGTGAGGGCACAAATTACTGCTTAGGATGACTAGATGATAGCTTCCACCAACCCGCTCTTGCCCTTACTGGGGAATACCCAGGAAAGGGGAGCAAATTGGCCTGAATGATAGGGGAAGGCTTGATGGTCATCATGGTGGGGGAGAAAAGGACTTAGAAAGAAAAAAGCTTGCACCCTTGATATAATTTTCTCTTAACATAAAATTGGGGATACTTGCAGTGTAAGCCATAAGCCTGAGTTTCAATTTCCTGCTTACTGTGAAGTCATTTCATTGGTTTGTTTCAGCTATGGGCCAGCCAGGTACTATTTGAACTCACGCCCAGCTTGCTTGTGTATGGCCTGTTTTCATTTGTTGGGTCAGATCATCTATAGTATTACTTCTTTGACAATTGGGATCTTTCCATCTTTTTTTGAATGAGGCTTTGAAGGAGGCGGTTATGACCAGAGTCCTGAAACAACTTACTTTACACCTACTTGAGAACATGATAAGCTTGACGTTTACAGTCCTATGTATAACTTACCATCCAGTGATAAAGTAATTAAGAAAGTTGTGCACATGCAGCTTGATTCCATTCTGAAAGAAATTAGAGATTACAGCACATTTTGGTATTGATTTTATGCTGGACAGCAGTGGCTGCTTTCACTAGTGTTACGAATTATCTTCTGGTTGTGAGAAGTCAAGGTCGTTACTTAGTACTGGTCTTTCTTGATCTCTGCAAAGTGCTTAATAAGGCTGACCATGACAGCCTTTTGAAGATTTCTGTAGACTTTACCGCAGACTCTTAAGCACTATCTTTATTTAGTTTGAATCTTGACAGATATAGAAGGTAGTTTCTGGGGCTAGCCTGTGTCTTCCTACACTCCTACTTATGGAGTCCCACAGAGTTAAATTTTGGACTTGGTGTTGTCCACACATATATTTTGCATGGGAAAACTTATTTGATGGAAAAGTTTTTATTATTACTGTTATGGAGATAGTGAACAACTTTACCTCTCCTTCCCTAGGATAATATGTATGTTTTAAGTTCCTTAGCTGGCAGTCCGTAAGACATCTAGGCTTGTAACAGTCCAAGATATTATGCATGGCATTACATGTCCTCTAAAGGAACTTGGCTTGTCTGACCTTGAGCCCCCTTTGTTATTTACAGGGGTGATAAGTGTTAGCCAGATGAAAGATCTTGGTATTATTCTTATTGACAAGCTGATACTAAGTGACCAGGCATCAGTTGTGGTCAGTATTTTGTTCTACCAAGTAAAGAATATACCCCAGAAAAACACCTGATTTCACCTCAGGCCCTTTCCTGGGGTTTATTCATGGTCTGGTCTCCTCCCAGTTTGGCTGTGTGATGTATCATTACCTAGGTTTTTCTGACTCATTATTTGAGAGCCTCCAATTCGTTCAGAGTTGTACAGCACAACCACTAACTGGTACTTCTTGCTACAAGCGCATTTTGTTCATTTTGCAAAATATATACTGGCTGCTGGTTTGGTCTCAAAGCACATTTAAAGTTATTTTGTTAGTTTACATAGCCTTATATGACCTGGTCCCTCCTTACCCTAAAGAACATCTGCTCCCATTTGATTCAAACGTTCAATGTATTTCGCAAAATACCAACATGCTTGTTCTGTAATAAACAGATGCAAATTTCTTATGACGTTAACTAGGTTCATACACTAGCTGCCCCACAAATTTCCTTATTAGCTTTTATAATACTACAAAAGTGGCAGATGTGCAGTTGTGCATTTCTTAGTTATAATATACCACTGTGAATTTTCAGGACATGACACTGCCTCTCTTTTGCTGTGCTTTGTAAAGTAGTCTTTTTTTTCTTCTATTAGTTATAGCTGTGTGGCAGCACAGCTAGTAAGGATGTGCCCTGTTTACTTGCTGTTTAAAGACAAAATGCTGCACTGCAGCAACTTCTGCTTTTGGAACACTTTGATTCAGTTAGTCTGAAAGTGCAAAATCACAGTTCACCAAATCTGTCTGCAGGAATTGACCCTAGATCAACTTTGGTAACTCATCACTTCTGTAAGTTGCATTTCTCCCTTGCACAAATATTAGAATAATTAAGTCAGAGAATGTGGGATGCAGATGGGCATACCCACTTAAAAAAGTACTTTCTTAGAACTGTTAATGCTGGATTCAATCAAGTGCTGATTTAGGCAGTTTGCTTTGATTAACTGTGATTCCACGTTTTGGGATTTTATTTTTGATTTTGAACTGTTTGCATCTTTTATCCAGTAAGTTTACAACTGTATGTATAATAGAAAGCTAAGAACGTTATCAGAGTTGTATTTTATGGAAATTGGATGGATGTTTTCTGACATACCTAACTTGTTTAACAAAAGACATCCTAACCATTCATTATCTTATATGAAGAAGAGTGACTGTTGTCTATGGCAAAAATTGTGAAAATGATAAAAATCTTAAGTCTTTGAACAATTCAGAATTTGGTGTAACTTTAATAAGCAAAACATGGCCAGTTAGTTTTTACTGAAACAACTGACTTTGAGCCCTGAAAGTAGACTCATATGAGAGTTAAAGTGGATAGTAGCTATCATCTCAGAGGCTTCAGCCATTTTTTATTACCAGCCATTGTTTATACTCAAGTTAAATACAATTCTTTTTTTTTTTTACTCAGATGATTTTTATTTTAAATTTGCAATAAACAACAAATGAAAACTTGTCATGGATTAAAATCAGGTTAGATAATTATTAACTATATACAAATTTACATTTAGCCTGACATTTTAAAACTTGCGCAGATATAGTTTAATTAAAGTTCAATGGTACTTGCTTCATGAGGAGGTTAGATCCATTTGCAAAGTATCAATCAAAGTTAGAACTTTTTTTCCAAGGGTTTTTAGTCAATGGTCTAGGAAACAGTCTTAATTCTTTTGTTTTTATTTCCATTAAGGCTGTCCTCTTCAATAGACATATGAAATCTTCTTTGATAGGAGCTGTGGTAGAATTCCATCTCTTTGTTATGCATTTCCTAGCTATAGCTAGTATAGTCCAAAGTAAATGAAGGTCAGCCGTATTTGAAGAATAAGCATTATCAGTTATATTCAGTAATAACAAAGCCTTGGTCATGACAAAATTATCTGTATAAATCGCCTGCAAGAAATTAATACTTTCCATAAAGGGTTTAATTTTTATACAATCGTAGAAAATGTGAGACCAATCAGCTTTATTATACTGTTGACATCTCCAGCATAACCCATCATTAGAAAGATTGATATTTGAAACTTTATCAGGGGTTAAAAAGGATCTATGAAGGAATTTCCAGGTAAATATTCTCCAATAATGAGAACAAGAAGTTAATTTTACTGAGAGAAGTAAATTAGATTTATTTTCTGAGGTTAACTGAATCATATATCCTTTAGTAATATATTGCCAATATGCTGGTTTAGGTTGTGTTTTGTAATTTTTTTATTAGATTATTTATGAAGTACCATTTTCCAATTTCTTACTGTATACAATTTCAAACAGTCTGGATATAACATGTGGTGTATTTGAAAAAGAAGAATTATTTATTATCCTACATAGATCCTTGGAGTACATCAGTATATTCTGAAGCATTAACCATTCATGAGAATTCACTTTGTAAATTGACATCATGTATTGTAAATCCCATACTTGCTGTTTTTTAGACAGTGTAACCAACAGATTAGATTTTTCTGTCCCCAAGAGAGGAATATATCTCTATGAATTCTATCTGGAAAGTTTTTAGTAATACTGAAGGGAATTAATGTTGCAAACCAAAGCTTTAAATCCATATTCATGTTTATAAATTTCATAAAATAGTCAAATAAATGATTTATTAAATTTGTCTTAGTTTATTTATATTGTATTGATAATTTAAGGCCAGTGAGTGCCATAATATATTGTCCTTGTCTAGAAAAGTAGAATTTTTAAGTAAATTATTTTCATTTATTATTATAGTTGTATGTAACAATTTCCAATTAGACATATAATTTGGATTGATCCATTCAACCACAGTTTTAAGTAAAGTTGCTCTTATATAAGATTCAGTATCTGGGAAATTTATTCCTCCCTGGTCCCATTGTCTGATATGATGGCTATATGCAATTTTGTTTCTTTTAGGAAACCATAAAAATCTTAGCAAAATTTATGTTATTTTCTTAAGGTGAGTTTTCTCAGGAATTAGCAAAGTGGCTTGTACAACATACAAAATTTTAGGGAGAAGAATCATTTTAATTAACTGTAATCTATCTTCAAAAACTATAAATAACTTATTATATTTACCCACTAGAGAGTCTATTGTAGCTATGGTCCTTCTTTAATTAATATTCAATATATCTTCAATATTTTCACACAAGTCTATCCCTAAGTATTTTATTGTTGAGACATGTTCTCCTATGATATGATTCTTATCTATTTGAAAATACTTTTTTTTAATTTAATAATGAGTATTTAGACTTTTGTATATTAAATTGGAGTCCTGAGATCTTATGAAATTTCTTTATCAGATTATCTAATTCAACTGTTTCTTTTGAATTCAGTAGTGTAAGAAGTATGTCGTCCGCAAAGAGCATGATCTTGGAGTTATAGTGACCAAATATATTTATTCCTTTTATCTTTGGATTGTTTCATATTAATATTGCCAATAGTTCTATAGCTAATGCAAATAAAATGGGTGACATAGGGCATCCTTGTTTAGTACCTCTCGTAACATGTATAGCTTCTGAGGTAAAGGGTCCTAATTTAACATAAGTTAAATTGTTTTCATAAACCTTTTAAATAAATGTAATGAAGGAGATGGGAAATTTATAAGCTTCTAAGATTTTAATTAAATAATCCCAGTTCAAGGAATCGGAAGCTTTCTTGATATCTAGTCCAGTTATTAAGGTTTCTATATTTTCTTTGTTTAAATAATCAATTAATGTCAATATTCTTTTAATGTTATCATGTGGATGTCTATTTTGAATAAACCCAGTTTGGTCATAGTTGATAATTTCATTCATATGTTTTTTTATTTTTTTTTAACCAGTATAGACATAAATATTTTATAATCATTATTTAATAATGAAATTGGCCTATATGCATTGACTAACATCCTTGTTTTCTTTTAAAATGGGTATGATTAAGGAGTTTGAATTTTAATAAATGTTTTATGTAGTAATGAGGTTATATTTTTGGGGAATAATTTGTAAATTTCTGTGGTTAAGCCATCCATTCTGGGAGATTTACTAGTTTTAATTTCTTTGATTGTATCTATGACTTCTTTGTGCGTAATGGATTTTTGTAATTCATTTTGTAAGCTTTCAGGGATTGGTTTAATATTTGAAAACAGATTTTCTAAAAGGGGATGTTCTAGCAAATTATTGTTATTTTTAAAATGATTTTTGAAATGACACTTGAAAGCATCTAGAATATCTCCTATTTCCGAAACTTTCTTACCCTTTTCTTCATGTAGTATATTAACAATAGTATTAGCTTTAGATTGCATTTTAACTTTAACAGATAAGTTATGTAAGTGTTTTGGAGAGGTGGCATAAGAATTTATTTTTAACCTCTTCATGGCTAAATTAGTTTTGTGATTTAAGATTTCAATATATCTTTTATTTAAGCCTTCTATTGTCTTCTTATTCTCTAATAAATTTGGAGATTTTTTAGATTTAAATAATGTGAGCTTCCTTTGTAGTTCTTGAAGTTCTGATTCCCATTCCTTGATTTTATTTTTATACCAAGCAATCGTTTTTCCATAGATATAAGCTTTTAATGAATCCCATACCATTACTATATTCGCTTCTGAGTTGTAGTTAACATCTACAAAGAAATTGAGTTAATTCACTAACCATTGCTTAAATTCTTTAATTTTTGTAATATATGAAGGAATTCTAGTAAGAAAAGCAAGTGGTTTAAAATTTATTTGCACTTTTAGAACTAGAGAATTATGATCTCAGAGGGGGCAAGGAATTATTGTAAAGGAAGTAATTTTTGTTTAAAGATCCTGGGAAATATGTATGTAATCAATTCTGGTTTGGGTACCATATCTATAATCTTGATGGGAGAATACCAAGGAATTACCATCTATAACATTAAAGATATCTTTTAATTTTAAGGATTCGGTCCATTTTTTTTGGTAATTTTGAAGTAGCTGTTAGACGTGGAGATTTTTTATTAGTAGTTTCAGACATATCTGTAATACAATTAAAGTCCCCCCTATTATTAAATTACCTTTAAATATGCTTGTAATTTGAACTAAATGCTTTTTGACTGTCCCCATCCCAATACCCGGAAACCAGTATAGGTTTACTAGTGTCCACAACCTGTTACTAAACTTCAGAATGACTATAGCTATAAGGCCCTCATTGTCTATATATTTATGTATTATTTCAGGATTTAATAAATTGTTTCTCCATATAATTATTACCCCTCTCTTCTTTGTTTTAAAATTGGAACATGCTAAGGTCTTGAACTCACTTGGGTTCCATGTGAAATTATCATTGCTCTTGAAATGTGTTTCCTGTAAAAAAAATATTTGTGATCTAATTAAGTTTAGATATCTTAGTAAGTTAGATCTTTTATTTGGACTATTTAGACCATTAATGTTTCACAATAATATAGTAAGGTCCATATCAAATTATTTTGAGGAAATATTTAAAGGTGTCATTGACTTTACCTGAAATCATCCCCTCCTTAAAAAATAAAGTATTATTGATTAGTACATAATCAGTTATCTCAGTGAAGCATGTTGTCACTAAGATACTCAATAAGTATACATCAGGCTTGGTAAAAATAATGAACAATTTAAAAACTAAAATAAATACTAAAGTTAAAGTAGTTAGCTTATTAATCCCTACCCACCATGGAATGAAATACATTCCTAATCCAACAGATTGACACATCTGGTGAACTATCACTCTAACTTCCTTTTCCCATTCCTTTGAGCTCCATATGTACTGTAAATAATCAAGAAGTCTAATAAACAACAATTATTGTGATTTAAAAACATTTGGTTGTAGAAGGCATTGTTTAATATGAATTAACTACTATATCATTACCATCTAAACATAGAAAACAAATGCAGTTGAATTATACTAATTATTAACTTATTCAGCTCATTGTATCAACATAACTTTCCATATTGGATATGAATTCACTTGTTTAAACACACAGACACTTTAATCCTTAATCACAAGGCTTGCAAGCAATAACATAAATTAAAAAAGAATATCACATCTTATAATATATCAACATATGCTTTCAAGAACTGTTCATCAGATTTAAAAGAGACTGTATAATTACCTTATAATCTAAATATAGGCTTAATCTTATTATATTTCAGCTAATAGTTATAATAATGCTTTAGAAAGGCAGTCAAAAAAATGCATATGTTTAAATAATCTAAGTGGTGTAAAGCATAGTAGTTTCTATGAATGCGTTGATCAGGTACTTATATCATTTTAGTTGCTTGGTTTACTTTAATAATGATTTTGTTAAAATATGGTTCAAACAACAATCAGGTTTAATTTTATGTTCTCTTGTATGGGGTATAACCAGATAAGGAAAATCCAGCTTGTTTCCTAACGTGTGTTGTGAACGTGCTTTTGTAGGGTACGAGTATACCAACAGCCAATCAAAACCTTATCTACTCGTTATGACAACATTAAACTACTCTGCAATTGTAAAGATAGGAGAAAACTTTTTCCCTAGCTCATGCAAACTGCAGTCTAAATAGGCTTTTATAAAACTTCACGAGCACTTATTTCCCGCTCAAACAACTGCCTCGAAAACGGAAGAGAGAGAAAAAAAAAAGGCTCAGAACACTGACACTCTCCCTCGCAATGAGCACACCACCCCTGACCCAAAGACACTAGGGACAGCTCACATTGTGTCCATTGCACCTTTAACCCCACTCTCTGCATACTATCTGACCTCATACAACACCAATTCACTTGACCGACAGTGCTTCTCCAATCTGACCCGACACAACTGTACATCAGTTTCACATAATCTGCAACTATAACCAACAAAAACCACACCATTCGCTATCAATTCAGAAGGCAAAGCAGTACATCACCCGAATTACAACAGTTCCTGGCCTCTATCACACAGAGAAATCCCACCAATTATCCCTGACAAGTAGAGAACGCCAGATACTTCAACATACCCTGCCCAGAAAATCACTCCACTGGCAGCCAACTTCCCGAAATAGGAACAATCATTAAGCCATTCCAAATAACAACTATTTCAGTAATGCAGCCATCTAAGAAACCCAAACCCTACTTTCAGTAACAATTTTTTCCTCTAGCTGCAACAAGCACGCAATGACAGACCGGACAAGATTTCAAATAAGGCATAACCCTGGTGTACAGCATTTCTTCGTCAGTGCATCTGAGGCAAGAAGCAAAAAAAAAATGTTTTTCACCATAATACCAACAGCGATGATTACGGCAATACTCTCCAGAAGCATACACATTGTTTAAGGCCATTGCGAAGACCCCAGCTAATTATCAATGACTGCAATGTATATATTATGCAATAGGCTGTGGGCAGTATAACAAAGGTCAAAATAAATAGGTATGCAATAATTGTCATTTATGCCAGGGAAGGAAGTTGATGTTTTAATGCTGTAATGAATATAAATTAATGTGTAGTCTGTGTGTATTTGCAGTTCGTTAGATCACCTCTTCCATACATTACACTAATGCATCGTCCAAAGGCAGGACATTCATTTTCACTTAATTCAAATAATTCTATACTGTTCCCGATCACAGTATGTTAGTTATTTATTTTATTTTTATTTATTTTTATTTATTTGAAGTTTGGTTGCCAGGATGGTCCATTGGGCCGAATGAGCCCGTTTTCAATGGAGTCCTGGGGAGAAAAGCTCCAAGGATACAATAAAAAAACATAGTGAAATACAATATATAAAAACATAGTAAATGCAAGGAGAGTACATTTAAGCCAAAGTAAATCAAAGCAGAAATAGAAGGTAAAGCATAACAATATGTAATAGTTCACATCAGTTTACAAAACAAAATTTTTTTTTTAAGTCACTATAATCACTAAGATAGATATTTAGTTTAAGACAATAGTGTGAAGGTATGTACACAGAATTAAATGTAAGTGTTTATTTACTGTATGTAAGTTCCTGTAGAGGTGATCTGGTTATTGGCTAAGGGATAAGATAGTGGCTGGGAAAGTTAAGCAGGATGGGAACATGAGCATTCCCACAGTGTTTGTAAGTGTGAGTGAAGGAGAGTTTTAAAGGAGGGGAGACTGCAGGTGCTACGAATATGAGGTGGGAGGGAATTCCAGAGATGGGCTAGGGAAAAAGAGAGTAGGAGTTTGCCTGCTGGACGGGTTGGTTTGTGGAGTTTGATTAAGTTCTGAGTGTTGGTTCTTAGGGGTCGGCTGGGTATGTGAATAGTGAAGGTTGAGGCAAGAGAAGGGCAGAGGGGAGGGCTTGAATATGAGCTTGTGGGTATGAGTTAGTTGAGTGTAGATGAGGTAATTGGGAAGTTCTAGCCAATTTATCCTGTGAAGAGCAATGCAGTGATGAGAGGAGGATCTGTGGCCAGTGATGAATTTGGCGATTTTATTATAGCAGGAGGAGAGTTTTGTTTTGGTAGAGGATTGTAGATTGGTAAAGAGTGGGGCACCATAAAGGAGGGAAGGGGTGAGATATGTGGAAGCATGGAGGAATCTAGTGGATGGGGTGAGGAAGCGAATATGGCGATAGAACATACCAAGTTTCTGGTGAGTTTTTTTTATGTTACTTTGTATATGGGTGTCAAATCTAAGCTGATTATCAATAAGAATGCCTAATAGTTTAGCAGTGGGAACAATTTCAAGGGTAGTATTGTTGTGACTGGTTATGGAGAATGAATTTATGTTGATAGTTAAGGTTTTGGATGGGGTGAATATCATGAGTTTATTTTTTGATGGATTAAGAGCTAGATGATTATCTAGCATCCATTGTTCGGTGGTAGAGAAGGCATCTTGTGTTAGCTGTATCAGGGTGGGAAGGGAGTTAGCAGCACAGATAATTGTTGAATCGTCTGCATATTGGATGATTTTAGCATTAGGAATAGTGCGGTGGAAGTCGTTGATGAAAATGCTAAACAGTAAGGGACCTAATATAGAACCTTGGGGTACACCAGTGGCAGTGTTAAGAAATAAGGAAGTGGATTTCTTCCATTTGATGGCTTGTTGCCTATTGGAAAGGTAGCTAGTAAACCAGTTAATAGAATTGGGTTAGAGTTGTAGATTAGAGAGTTTAGTCAGAAGGAGAGAGTGAGAGATAGTATCGAAAGCCTTAGAAAGATCCAAGAGGAGTGTGGAAACGTTACAGTTAGAGTCGCATGCTTTATTTATGGTTTCAATGAAGGAGAGTAGAGCAGTAGTAGTGCTGTGACCTGGTCTGAATCCATGC
Source organism: Protopterus annectens (assembly GCF_019279795.1). Lineage (NCBI taxonomy): Eukaryota > Metazoa > Chordata > Ceratodontiformes > Protopteridae > Protopterus > Protopterus annectens. The sequence goes on along the minus strand of NC_056729.1, from coordinate 653,583,168 downwards.
TCTGTGGGAGTAAGTAGGTGATTGTTGAGATGGGGTAGAAATTGAATATGAATACATTTCTCAAGTAGTTTAGAGATGGGGATAGGATGGTAATAGGTCTAAAGTTGGAGATGTTATTATTGTTTCCACCTTTGTGGAGGGGAATAATATATGCTACTAATTACTAATATAGTTACTAATCGATCTAACATTTTAACATGGAATAAAATTTAGGTAGCATATTTAAAATGTAAAAACAAAAATAGAAAAAAAAAAACGTTTTATACGCACGTAGACTGACAACCACACACCAGTTTGAAACAATCAAAGCCAGTCAGATAAAGCATATGTATATTTACTCTACCATTACTAAATGATAAGCAAGGTAAACTCCAGATTTATATTATAGACAATTTACTACATGTAATAACTGCAACTCGAAACAAGTCTCTTTCTTAATATCCTCATTCACATCATCAATGAGGAAATACCTTCTTGTTACTTAATTTTAACTGACAGATCTCAATAGAGTTTCTCCATTTAAAAATGGGAATGTTTCGTAGCTACGAGAACATTTCATTAATATAGTCTACAAAGCCTATAAGTGCTACTGTATGACACTCAAACTGAAAATAACAATAAGCATTTTAATAAAAGGAAAATTAGTTAATTAAGTAATAGACATGACACTAATAGGCTGAAAACATAGTTATAAAACATAATAATTTAACTTTGATATTACTAGATTAAATAAATAGCTGTATTAAGTAGTATAAATTTTTAACATTTATGTATTAAAACAAAGAGAAGAAGAGAAACTTAATAGGATGATAAGACCTGTATAAATAGTTACAGGAAATGTACCTTTTCTTATATATATATATATATATATATATATATATATATATATATATATATATATGTATATATATGTATATATATATATATATATATATATATATATATATATATATATATATTGTGAATAAATGCATGAGATTAAAGGTATTAATACATAGTGAGACCATTTAGATGCTTTTAATAGTTAGGTTGCAGTTGACACTTTGAGAGACTCCGTAGAAGTTGGTACTTTGGATTCAGTTTTCTGTTTCTTTTTTTTTGACATCAGTCCAGCCATTTTTGTCAGTGGTTCTCTTCAGGGATGGGGATGCCCATTCCATATCTTCAGAAATGGTTGTAATGTTATTGTTTTGAATGAATTGCACGGCTTCTCCCAGAGTGTTGAAGGTTCTCATCTCACTTAGGTGCATTATTTTAATTTTTGCAGGAAAGGCTATTTGAGCTTTAATAGTATTCTGTTTTAGAGTTTTTATTAGAGAACATACCTTTTTTCTCTTTCCAGCACTTTAGTGGAGTAGTCATTGTGAAATCTTATTGTGTTCTGGTTATATTTTATAGGACTTTTCCTGTAAGCTGTTTTTAACACCAGTTCTTTGTCCATAAAAGATAAGAATTTTACTATAATTGATATTGGTGGTATGATGGATGTTGATGAAATTGTTGCTGAAGTTCTATTCCCCAGAGCACAATAGGCCCTTTCTATTCCAAAGGAAAAACCTTCTTTAAGATTTAGAACCTATGGTATCCAAGTGTTTAGGAAAGATATAGTGTCCCCTCCTTCTGTTTTCTCAAGTTGACCTTCTCTCTCTATTTTCAAAATCATCTAGTTTGTTAGATAACCAAGTATTTTGCTTCAAGAGAAACTCTGTGTTTCCTCCTCTTTGCGCCTTTGATCAATGTCAGTCAGTGAAGTTTCAATGTTTGTTAACTTTGACTGGTGTTGCTGAAATATTTCTTTGAAGACTTCTGTTTGTTTCTGTGAGTTCTCTTCTAGGTTCTGTAGATTAATCTTAAAATCATCAATTTTTGTTGATAATTCTTGTAATGTAGTAATCACCAGTTGTAGTTCCTTTTTTAGTGTCAAGTCAGCATGAGAATTCTTTAGGTTGCTCATCTCTTCAGATGCTGTGTATAGACTTCTAAGTAAATTGACAGGAAATTTCTTTTAGAAGTCCACCAAAATTTGTATTTAGTTGCTTTAGACTATTAACTAAGTATTTCTAGTAGTTTTGTTAGTAATAGGTAATTTAATTTCCTGAATTTAGAACTAATCTATGGAGCTCCAAAAATGCTGCTTTTCAGTTAGCCATTCAGGCCCTGCCCCCTTTAAATACAATTCTTGATAGATGGCAATGTCAGGGAATTTATTCATGTAAGAAAAGGGGAATAAGGCCATCTATGTGCTGCTAAAAACTGCTTCTACCTTGACTTGTAACAGATTTTAACTGTAAATGATGATAATAAAACTGCTGTCATCACAGTTGGCTTCGTGTGAAAAAAGCCTGATATATGGTTCAGACTGATAGCATATCAAAGTAGCTCAGATTTGGAGTACAATTCTGAAATTTAAAATTTGTCCAGTTTGCATATCATTCGGCATATTTTTGAACATTTGCAGTGACTATATAGGTTCATAGGACAATACTAGGCTATTGGCCCGGAGGCCTTTATAAGCCTAGCCAAGAATTTCACCCATGTTCCCAGAAAGTCAGCACCTATTTTCCCTGTCCAGCAGGGGCATAGATAGGATCCCAGGGGGTATATGTTCTGTTTCCAATCTAGTCGTCCAGGTTCCTCTTAAAGAGGGCTAGTGAGGTACTCTGCTTGACCTGGAGAAGAAGTCTATTCCACAGATGGGGGAGTCGTTGGGACATAAATCTCTCCCACCAACAAGTTCCATTAATGTTACAGACCAGGTTGTGACCTTGCATGCGGGTTGCGCGAGTGGAGTTTGACTTATGGATATGCAGCAACTTCATCAAGGCTGAGTCTGAGATGGCCTTGTATGCCAGACACAGGTCACCTCTGAGCAGTCTGTACGAGACTGAGTAAAGGAACAGGGCTTTTAGCCTATCTGTATAGGATAGGTGTTTGAGACCCTGGATTTTCCTGGTAAGGAACCTCTGTGATCTCTCCAACTACTGCATGTGCTTGGCAAGGTACATGCCGAAGGGGGCATTGTACTCAATAATGGATCTGTCAAGTGGGAGTACAGGTATGTTATGACTTCCTTGTTCCTGGATGAAATATCCATACTTATGAGGTGGGCCATGTAGAAAGCTTTCCATACAACGGAGGCAACATGGGCAAAAGTCAGGTTGCTATCAACCTGGGTGCCCAAGTCCCTCACAATTGATTGCGTGCTTAGTATGTTGGTATTAATGTGATACTTAGTGGGGACACCATTTTCCTTAAAGGGGATAATGATGCATTTCTTGACATTCAGTTTGAGGCCATACTTCTGGCACCAGTCATTAGTTTGGTTCATAGGTTGGTACTAGGCTATCGGTCCTAGGACCTATACAAGCCTAGCTATAACAATTCCCTGGCTGTTTCTTCCCATCCTATTTACTTCCCTGGACCTCTGTCTAGCAGTGCGACTGATGTGATCCCGGGGTGAATTTCCCTCTTGGAGGCCCTCTTGGAGGATGTTCACATCACTAGGAGAATTTATGACAGTGACCAGCTTGCAGTCATCTGCAAACTTGGTCAGCCACAGATCACTGGTTTTGGCTTGCACCTCAGAAAGGTGTATCCAGAACAGTAGAGGCCCCAAGACTGATCTGCTTGTTACGGTTCTACTACTAGAGGTGGCTTCCCTTATTTTCACTGAGTGAGTTCTATAAGTGAGCCAGTAAGCTACCCATCTGGTAACATATGGGTTGATGCCTAGCTGGGAGAGTTTATCTATTATTACTGAGTGGGACATAGAGTTGAAGGCTTCGGCTAGGTTAAGGTAGGCGGTGTGCCCTGTCTTGCCCTCATCCATGGCTTTGTTGACTGTTTCGAAGAAAGTGATCAAGTTTAACAGGCATGATCTCGCTTTGACAAAACCAAACTGTGTGGGATCAAGTGTTTGGAGGTTGCCAATGTCCTTGTTTATAAGGTCCATGACAATGCGTTCCATGGCCTTGCAGATCAGGCTAGTTAGGCTGATGGGCCTATAACTGCCTGGGCTGGTGGACACTCCACCTTTGTGCAGAAAGATGACCGTGGCTGTCCTCTATTCTGCTAGGAAGAAGCTGGTGCACAGGCTTTGGTTGAATAGGGTGCCTAGTGTTGCTGAGAGCTGTTGCCTGAGTTCATGTAGGACACAGCCAGGGATGTTGTCAGGTCCTTGGAGGCTTTATTTTTTTGCCTTTGAGAGGGCATTAATAACCTGATCCCTGGTGATGAGGGGAGGGGGACAGGTGCTAGCGTTGTCCTGGTTTACTGATGGGGGGTGGGGGTGAAGTTTTCACTGAACATGTCTGCCAGCAGGTTGGCTATATCTGTGGCGTTTGTGTATGTGGTATTCTTGACCACCGTTTCAGGGCAGATTTGGGAGTTACCTTTGAGATTGCAGATGTATCCGAAGAACACCTTGTGATTGTCCTTAGTGGATGTGCCCAGTTTGGACTCGAAGTTAGCCATAGAGGATTTCACCAGTGACCTTATTTGCTTGTTCAGACAACGGAGAGATTGCTTCCAACTTGGCACCTGCTCCTTCTTGGTCCCGGACAGCAATTTTTTCCTTTTATTATAGAGTCTGTTTATTGGTGCTGTCTACCAGACAGGTTTCACTTCCTTGAGGAAGATGATTTGGTCCTGTCAAGTATTGCTAAGTCCATGCAGCAATATAGGTGCTCATATAGTTTTTTTGGTGTAGGTTTGAACATTAGTGCTTGATTCAACTGAAGGGATGGTGGCTGTGAAGCTGCTTATACCTTCTCTCAGGAGGTTGTAGTCAGCTTTGGAAAAATTTTTTGTTCGACCCTGGCAAAGGGAGGGGGGGGTCAGGGGAGCTGGTGACTTTGAAAGTAATTGCTTTATGGTTGGATCTTACCAAGGAGGATGACACTGTAGGGGTACATGCTGGTTAGTATCAGGTCCAGGATATTTTCACCTCTTATGGGGGTGTCGACCAGCTGATCCAATGCATTGGCAATGATGAAGTCGAGGAATCTCTGGGTGTTCGTGTTTGAGCTAGAATATGTCTTCCACTCTATGGTTGGGTAGTTAAAGTTACCCAGGATCAGGGTAGAGTGTTGAAACTTGATGGATTCAAGTAAGTTCAGATAGGTGGAGTGGGCCTCCTGAGTCATGGTTGGTGGTCTGTAGCTAGCTATGATTTGAATAGGTGTTTTGTCAATAGTTAACTGGACCTAGAGTATCTACTGTACATCATACTGTTTGACCAGCCTGGAGGTGTGTATGTCTTTGATAACTATTGAAGCTCCACCTCCTTTGGCTTTGTAGCCCTCTGTTTGGGGTCTAAAAGTGTGGTAGGACAAGTAACCTGGTAAGGCTGGGATGCGCTCCTCAGCTTTGAAACAGGTTTCAGTGACTGCATAAATGTCAGCATCTTCCAGGGCGAGGAATGCTTGCAATGAGTGCAGTTTCATGTTAAGACTCCTAGCGTTTAGCAGCATGACCTTTAAATTTTGTTTAGAAGAATTTTTCACGTTGGGAATTTTGTCCTCATGACTTAGTCTAAAAAGGCACTATGGGGCAGGAAAGAGTCTTTCCCAGAAACCTGAAGCCCAGGAGAGAGAGAGATGAAGGCCATCTCTGGCAAACCATCGTGGTCTGTCATTCATGTCCTCTGAGGCTGTCAGGTACTGGATCCCCTTGGAATGACACCAGAAACTAAGCCAATCATTTTCTGTTTGTACTGAGGCAACCTTTTTGGGTGATGGTAGGATGCTGCTTAATGGTAGGGACATACCTGCCAGGGACACATATTCAGTGAGCTCAATCATGTTTCTCTTCATATAGTCCAGGGAGGTACAGCTCAAGTCATTCACACCGACATGGACTATGACAGAGTCATAACAGTACCTGTTGTTGAGAGACTTGAGTGTGTGAGTGATATGGTGGATTCTAGCACCTGACAAGCAACTTACAGTGACTTTCCCCTTGTCTAGTTTGGTGAGGAGCACATCTCTTTGTCTCATGATAGAGTCTACTATGACTAGTATGTTGGGTTTGTGGCGGGGCCTTAGAGGCAGGCATGTGTACTATGTGTGGTGCTTGGTGCAGTGGGTTGTATTGTGTGTGTGTGTGTGTGTGTGTGTGTGTGTGTGTGTGTGTGTGTGTGCTTTTGCCTCGGGGGTCTCTTTTGTTTAGGTATGTTTTTGTGGAGAACCTCCACATATGTAGGAATGTATTGTACAGGTGTGGGTGGTGTTAGAGGTGAGCTGCCTGTGGTGTTTGTGCAGACAACCTTCTCAGTGCCAGATGTGTACTGGCTTCTGATTGAGACAGCAAGGATTCTAGGTTCTTAATGTAATTGCATCTCTCACATATTGTGTTCCTAGGTGGTAGAAGAAAAGCGCTGTCCATGTACATGAGACAGTTGCTACACTGTCTTAGGATGCCCATATCAACAAGACTAGCAGGAGAAACCACAGGAAATTGAACGTTCATGGTTGTCATAATCTGTGGAAGAGAGGTAAAGGATGGTAGACTGGGTACTATGAGAGTAGAGTATCTATAGGTGTGCGTAGGGCTGGATAAAATCACAGTAGTTGCAAGGGAGGGCATCAGTTACACAGAAGTGCTGGTAAGGGAAAAAAATGCAACTGAGATACCTTGCAATGAGTTAAAACAACACAGCGGCAGTGTGCAATGAGCAGACAAGAGCAACACCCTGCAAACACAGGGTATAAATACCAGAAAAGATGGAAGAATCTAGAAGCTTGAATTACTACCCAATCCTGCTAGCCCCTGCTCTTTCAACCAATCACTCATGCTAGAGAAGGTCAGGCAACCCTGTTCTTCTCACTAACGGCAAAGACAAGACACTACCAGCAGAAGATGGCTGCCAGAAACACAGGAAACTCAACAAGCAAAACAAACAGGCCTGGATAACAGAAGGCCTCTGTCAAGACTATGCTACCTGACTAGAATATAGAAACCTCACAAAATCTGCACAGAAAGCACAGATAGAAAATACAACTCCTAGAATGAAAAAGCAGTTTACTGTTAAGTAATTGAATAAAAATGCAATTACCATAATGAAACACTATCTAGCAATGAAAATGCAGTTAAACAGTATAAAACAGTACAAAAGTGAAACAGTTAAAAAAGCTTTATAACAGTGCAAAATATAGTAGATTAGTGTGTCCAATCCACCTACAATGAAACATATTGCTTTTCAAGGCTGTAATTGCACTTCTAAGGGAGTTTGTGTAAATGCTTATGTAAACTTTTTGTGTGAAAAATTCTTATTTTTGATTGAAATGTTTACTCACTTTTTGTGTATTTGAGTATATGGGGTAGGACACTATGCTTGTGAGAGAACATCAATGGTTTACATACCTCAGGGCCACTTGTTCTCTAGCTTAGCTTTTGCCTACTAAAATGTCCAGGGTTCACTGACTGAATTTGAGGTCTCATTCTTAGCTTACCATTGGAGCAACCACCAGTCTCCACAGACTCACATTTCCCAGTGTACAAGAAGAAGCAGAACATTGTCAGGGAGTCTTTGGGTTTCCATACAGCTCCTTTTTTGCCTCAGTCACTGGTGGGTGACTCTGCTATAGCTGCTTGTTGCTCTTAATGCCACTCATCTTTTTTCCCCTAATCCCCTTGGTATTGCAAAGGTAGCCACCAAAGACCAGAGCATAGCCACAGCCTGTGTGACTGTAGGGATGCTCATGGTGGGCAGTGGAGAACTACTCTTGTCTGGCTTAGGAGAAGGGGCAGGTGGAGGTTCTTCACTTAGCCTGAATAGATGTTGCTGGCAGCAGTATGCCTTCTGTTTGTCAGTCATTTTTCAGGGAGATTCCCAGGAAAAGTGAACACAGTGAGGAAAGCTTACTGTCTGTTGTTACCATTTCTGTGGACAGGAAAGATTTACAGGGTTTTGCTAAGGAACTCATTAGTGTTTTTTCTTTGTCTTTTTGTTCTTTTGTTAAGAAAAGAAGAGAGTTCCCTCTTTTTCTGACATGGATTTTTTGTCAGAAGAACAGGCATTGCTGCAGGAGGTTTGTGTTTCAGGAATTTCTTCTCATTGTGAACATTCTGATTCAGAGGAAAGTATGATGGTTTCCTTGCTGAAGATGTATCTTTTTCTGAAATTTTATCTAAGATGAAAGAGAATTTTCAGTGGGAGCACAAAGAAATTCCTGTGACACAGAAAATGTATTGCGATGTGTTACATTTAAATATGCCTAAAGCTGTTGCTATTCCCACTTGTAATGCCTGCTTTAGAAAATGTTTTCCTCACTACTTCTGGCTTCCATGATAGCCAACATCAAGCCCCTAGGAGCTCTGACAGGTTATACAGGGTAACTCAGTATGTAAGTATTTTTTGTAGTAAGTATTTGTTTTTTAATCCAGAAGTAGATTCAACAGTGACTGCTCCTGCTAAACAGATTTGTGCTGCTAACCCCATTTCTTCAGACAAGGGTGGGAAAATCAGTGGATAAATTGAGGAAAACAGTATATTCATTTAGGACTTTGAGATTCAGGATTTTAAACTGTCAAGCTCATAAGCTAATGTTTTTATTTTTATATTTTGAGAGCATGCACAGGTTATTGATTAACCTTCTTTCCTTCCTTCTGAGGTAAAAAATATGTACTTGCTTCTGTAATAGATGTTTCTCAAGGTACTAACCATATTTTTAATGTGTGTTTAGAGAATGGGTGACCTGTAGCTCGCACCCTGATTGGAGAATGAACGTTCTCCAGCAAGGTGTTAATCTACAAGTAATGTCTGCTGAAAAATGAGTCCACTGCTTCATAGCAGCATATCAAGCTGCCGGGGAGCTCGGACTGAAAAAAACTATTGGTTGCCATTATTTTATGCTCACTAAGCAGCAGACCTCTCAACCATACTGAATTCCTTGTTTTTTACCGGTTTTGAGGTCAAAATCATGGGGTGCCACGAATGCCTGAGTGACCCCTTTAATTTCCAAATTTCCCAGGTTGTTTTCAAACTTTTTTTTTTTTTTGGCGAATTTTTGCTGATGTCATTACACGCAGGGGGCACACAGAATGACGTCAGCTTCAGGAGCAGACTGCCAGCCTGGTGGAATTTGGCTGAGGGCTGGAGGAGGTGTGTACTAACTGTCTGACTGTTTATTTCCTTATGGCAACGTGTAGGGGTGAGAGGGGCAGGTGGCAAAACTTTCACTTAACAGTCATTTTTCCAGTCTTCTGTGTTCTGTCTACTCCTGTCCACAGTAAGTTTACTGTGTTTTTTTTTTTTTTTTTTTTGCCATCTCCATTCACAAGGAGAGTTTGCAGCGCTGCTGTTGATCTAGGAGGGGGGGGGGGGTGCTATATTTACTAGTTCTGCTGCAAGGAGAAGTCCAGAGTTCACTGATGCTTGCTTGTTTAGTCCAGAGATCCCTGTATATTGAGTGTGTGTTTGTTTAGTACAGAGTTCTCTGTATATTGCATGTGTGTGTGTGTGTGTGTGTGTGTGTGTGTGTGTGTGTGTGTGTGTGTGTGTGTGTGTGTGTTTAGTCCAGAGTTCTCTGTATATTGTGTGTGTGTTTAGTCCAGAGTTCTCTGTATATTGTGTGCGTGTGTTTAGTCCAGAGTTCTCTGTATATTGTGTGTGTTTAGTCCAGAGTTCTCTGTAGTGTGTGCGTGTGTGTGTGTGTGTGTGTTAGTGTTAGGTATAACTGGTGGTTAGAGTTACTCAGACTCAAACCCTGTACCTTAGGTACAAGGAGCAAGAGCCTAAATTCTCTAGCCGTACCACCACTACTTGTGATTCAAGGAGTTAAGTCCAAAGTTTTACAGAATGTTTGGCTCATACTTGTGGTCTGATGTTCTTCGTGTTTCACTGTTGCACTCATTACATTTGGGTAATCTGCTGGCAGGTTGCCCTCAGTCGGCCTGAATTCCAAAGTCTTGGGTCCTGCGTCAGTTGCTGTCTCCTCTTCCATGACGTCAGGTCATCAGGGGTATAAAACAAACAGCCGATGCCATTTTCTTTTGTCTTTCTTGCCGCGTGGTGCCCGAAGCAGAAGCATTTCGCAAGTGCCGGTCGGCCGACTCCTGAAATATTCAAGTTTGAGTTTCAGAACCGAAGTCTTCACTAAAGCTAAGTACCCTGTTGGGGAAACTTGCTCCATACCGATGTCAGAAAAAGTTAATAATTGTATTACTTGTGGGAAGCAAATACCTCATAAGGATTTCCATTTATACTGTATTCCTTGCCTAGGCCCTGATCACAACGTGCCTGGCTGTCGGTTTTGTGCTAGATTTAACCAACGCACTATTAAACGTCGGTATATTTTTGCCTCAAAGTATTTTGGAAACAGATTTAACTACCCAGAAATGTCGTCGGATAGCAATCCGACTACCGGAGTACATAAAAAAATGCAAAGAAAAAGACAGAGACAGACAGTCGAGGTCCAAAACCGATGACGAAGCTTCTCCTAAGCCATTCGCCGGTTTGCCCGTACTCAGTGAGGCGCTTTCGCAGCCCTGATACCCGCTACTTTCGAGTCGCAGGCCCCTACCGAGACCCATGTGGAGTCCAGCACGCTGTGAGATACTCAAAGTATTGGACCCACAGATGTATCTCCCTCGGATGGGTCCAGAGCCGCTGAGCAGGCACCCGCTTCTGAGGGTGTATTCAGGCCTCAACATTTTTATATCAAACCGACGACAGCTGCAAAACCAAAGACAAAAGCAACTTCTAAAACTAAAAATCTGACGCATGAGCCACGTGCACAGGCCGCTATGCCTAAAAAACAGATGATCAAAATGGCTGAAGACCTTATTAACTTGATCAGGGGTTCCCATCCCCCTACTGATAAGAGGCCTAGGCAAGACACTGATTATGAATCTTCAAATCAGGTTTCTATCTCTTCTGATTCCTCTTCTGATCAGGAATCATCTATACCTCCCTATGAGGATTCTGGTGCAGAGGAGTCTATACCATCTGCATCACCTCCTGAGGATTATTCATTTGGAGAAACCTTGCATACTATGAGGGAGCATTTTCACTGGGAGAGTCAAGATTTCTGAGAATCAAAAAAGAGGCTCAGGGATTTCCTTCTTCTCCCTCAGCACAGGCCTTTAGCCATACCCACTGTTTTAGACATTGTGGATGATGTGTTTTCGGAGTCAAGCTTGACCCCAGACTCCTTACCTCCGGCTCCCAGTAAGCCTGACAGATATTACAGGTTCCCTGACTCACACAAATTTTTATTTAGAAACCCTGCTGCTGATCCTCTATTTCACAGGGTCCAAAGGGAGTTAAGGTCTCAACAGCAAAAAATCCTACCCCCTCTGACAGAGATTCAAGGGCACTAGATAGATGGGGAAAAAAGGTTTATACATCTGCAACCTTGGCAATTAGGACCTTAAACTGCCAGTTCCATATGCTGAAATATCAACAACATGTTATGGGATTGCTGAAACAGAAAATTATGTTGATTTCTGAATGTGCAGAAAATAAAGAATTGCAGGAATTATTGCATGCAGCTGAACAGGTTGGAAAGCATACTTTGCAATGTGGTTTTGATTCCTTAGAGGCCTCCTGCAGGGCCGCAGTTACTGGATCTGTGATTAGGAGGCATGCCTGGCTAAAAGAGCAAAACTTGCCTGATCATGTTAAAGCTAAATTACTGGATGCACCTTTATAGCATGATACTCTGTTTGGTATTAAGGCAGAAGAGGTTTTAAAGAAAATGGAAGACAAAGCTAAGTCTATGCAAACTGTAAAAGACTTCTTACAAGTGCAGCCACCAAGATTCAGTAGACACTGGCCTACATAAAATTGGTACTTTCCTGTGTCAGACAGAGCTCAGACGGGCAAATCCAGACACCTTAAGGGTTCCAGATACCAGGTACAAGATTCTTACAGGTCAAAGCAATGGGGTGCTTCTTCCTCCAAATCTGGAGGAGATAAAGCACAAATCTTCGGAAAACAGTCTCAATGACTTCCCTCTGCCTTCACCAAGCACTTACCTTTTGGCAGCACCCTGGGGGGAAAATTAGCACTTTTTGCTCAAAATTGGCAGTTAATAACCCAGGACAAGTTGGTGCTAAACATAGTATCACAGGGATACAGATTCCATTTCCATACTCTGCCAATGGCAAACGGTTGGCCGGATCTGCCAAAAAATCAATGGGCAGAGGCACAGAAACAGGTTACGTCCCTCATGGATATGGGGGCCATTCAACCAGTACCAGAACAGGAAAAAGGACAAGGTTTTTACTCAAGACTGTTCTTGGTACCCAGAAAGGACAAGGCCTGGCGACCAATACTGGATTTATCAATTTTGAGCACATACCTGGACATTCCAAAATTCAAAATACTGACTTTGCAGCAGCTTCTGCCCATGCTTGGCAAGAATGCTTGGCTGGTGACATTAGACCTAAAAGAGGCATACCTGCATGTCCCAATAAGGCAGTTGTGTAGAAGATACTCAGATTCAAGGCTGGCTTAATACATTACCAATCAGAACAAGGACATTCTTCTTCAACACCTGGCATTGTGAAAAGGCTTCTAACATGCCTAGGGTACACAATAAACGAAAAGAAATCACAACTGGTACCCTCTCAACACATAACATTCCTGGGTGCAAGCTTGAATACAACTGCCCAGATGGCTTACCTCATGCCAGACAAACAAAGGCAACTGACTACTTACTTCAAACTGATGGCAACAAAAACCCAGTTATCTGCAAGACAAACTCTGCAGGCTTTGGGCTTCATGGCATCCTGCATCCTACTGATTCCATATGCAAGACTGCATATGAGGAAACTTCACTGGTACCTAAAAAGTTTATGGAGTCAACATTGTCACAGTCTGGAAACAATGATTCCTCTCATTCCCTGCCTACAACAGGAGTTTCTGTGGTGTGCAAAGGCATGTCACCAAAACATGAGACGGGCCTTCACTCTTCCTCCTGCCAGTCAAACCTTAACAACAGACACATCAGATTATGCCTGGGGGGCCCACATGGCGGGAAGATGCATTCAGGACATATGGACCCCAAAACAAATGCATCTACATATCAACCAAAAAGAGATGCTAGCTGTTCAAAATGCCTTGACAGCCTTCAAGGACTTACTTCATCCAGGACAACTACTGATAAAGATGGACAACACCACAGTTATGTGGTATATAAACAACCAGGGGGGCACGCACTCATACCCCTTTGCAGACTAGCCATGGCACTGTGGGACACAGCTTTGACCTACCAAATACATCTTCAAGCTCAATTCCTGCCAGGAAAACAAAATACTCCGGCAGACGATTTAAGCAGAAACCTTATGGACCCTCACGAATGAAAACAAGATCCACAAGTCTTCGGCACGATAACAAAGAAATGGGGGAGCCCAGACATAGCTCTGTTTGCTTCTCCTCAGAATTATCAATTGAAAAGATTCTGCACAAGGACTTATCACAGACAAGCATGGGAAGTGGACGCCCTATCCTTCAGTTGGAAAAACCTATCAGTTTATGCCTTTCCTCCTTTGCCTGTTCTTCTCAGGGTCCTACTAAAAGTCAGACAAGAGAAACCAAAGATGATACTAATTGCCCTGGACTGGCCCCGCCAATACTGGTACCCAATCCTAAGGAACTTGTCTCAATACCCAGCTTGGACCTTACCTCAAAGACCTCAACTACTGTCCCAGCAAAACAATCAGATCCTGCACAATCAACTCCAGACACTGAGCCTGGCAGCATGGCTGATCATGTAGTTATACAAACAACACCTCTCAGTAAAGCTGTGATGGATGTCATTTTGGAAGCCAGAAGGCCTAGTACTAGAAAATCTCATGCTGATAAATGGAAGATTCTGTGCTTGGAATCAAGCACAAGGAACTGATACAGCAGAATCAAATATTCCTCAGATATTACAATACTTGACTGAGATGCTTGACAAAGGCCTATCTTTCTCATCAATTAAAATCCATGCCTCTGCCATTTTGGCTCATTACAATACAGAGCCACCAATCTTTTCTCATCCTTTACTAAAGCAGTATCTTAGAGGAGCCAAAAATTTAAGGCCTCCTAGAAGATCACCAGTACCTGCATGGGACCTCAATTATGTGTTGGTAAAGCTCACCCTGCCTCCATTTGAACCAGCTGTTACTGCTGATATAAATTTCTTATCATGGAAAACAGCTCTGCTACTAGCAATTACTTCAGCAAGAAGAGTCTCAGCGCTACAGGCCCTCATGGCTGTGGAGCCTTTTATCATATTTTACCCAGACAGGGTGTCTTTGAGGACAAATCCTTAACTCATTACATCCGAGTGACGCCTCCAGGTGCATCTGCAGTTAACTCCTACTGCTCCTCTAGGCGTCAAATATTACTTATGCGTATTTGCATTAATAATTCCAAAACCATGCTACATACAAGGTTTAAAAATATTTTATCTTGAAGCATACATGATGGCAAACACAATTGTATTGATATTTGACCTCTGTCAATGAGTATTTGTTAGAATTGTAAGGTGATAATTTAATTTTTAAAGGCTCAGGCCACATCCACTAGGAGTTAAAGGTACATACTCAAAATAGTTGCACTGGAGGTGGTTTCCAGTGTGGCTATTAACCAAACTATTCATCTGCCAACTTGTTATCCAAATCCGCAGAACAAGGGGGAGAGAATTTTGCACTCCTTGGACATACACAGACAGCTAAGATTCTACTTGAGCAGGACTAAAGCTCTAAGAAAAACTGAGCAATTACTAGTGACATATGCTGCAGGATCAGAAGGAAAGGCTATTTCAAAGCAGACTGTTTCAAAGTGGATAAGCCGCTGCATTCGTTTCTGCCACTTACACCATGGCAAACCTGTGTCCAAGGGCATTAGGTCTCATTCCACCAGAGCTACAGCTACTTCAGCAGCCTTTCTCAGAGTTCCAACCAAAGACATTCTAGAGGCTGCTACTTGGAGTTTGGTTTACACCTTTACAAAGCATTATCATTTGCCTCTCTACTCTAAGTCCAGGGCAGGCTTTGCCACTGCAGTTCTGCAGGGCCTTATAGCCGCACCTAATGCTGTTTAGCTCCTGCCTCCCATCCATAGCTTTGGGATTCTACCCAAATGTAATGACTGCAACAGTGAAACATGAAGAACATAGTACAGTTGTGTACACTTACCATAAATGTAGATGTTTGAGTGTATTCACTGTTGCAGTCCAGGTTACCCGCCCGCCTTCCCTTCTTTCATTCTGGAGTTTATATTTCCTTCTCTATCTTCTACAATCTATGTGGTTTATTTACTTGTAGATGAAGGTAAAGTTTATATTGATGCATATATATATATATATATATATACAGTTTTTATATATATATATATTTTTGCTACGTTTTTGGGGGCACCTGACATCTGGAGCAAGAAAAACTAAAGAAAATGGCGTCGGCTGCTTGTTTTAAACCCCTGACGACCTGACGTCATGGAAGAGGAGACAGCAACCGACACAGGACCCAAGACTTTGGAATTCTGGCCGACTGAGGACAACCTGCCAGCAGATTACCCAAAAGTAATGACTGCAACAGTGAATACACTCGAACATCTACATTTATGGTAAGTGTACACAACTGTACTTTCCTCTTACAATTTGTGATTTTCTGGCAAGTCAGTGAGAACTGAATTTACTAAGTAATGATAGCCATTTAAGTTTCAGTCTTCTTAACTTTCAGGAAATGCATTGGTAACATAAAAGATTTTATTCAAGCAACTTTTCTAAGATTATAAATGCAATGTTTAAAATGTGTCCCTGGTTTTGAGCCTTTGCCCCCCCCCCCCAATAAATGTCTTTTTCCAGAGTTCTTGTGCTGCATCGTTCTTCAGGGGAAGAGAAGTTTACTGCTCCTTATGCCAAGTCTGTGTTTGTTGTTAGTAGCACAACAGGTAGAATACTTGCCTTTGATGCAGAATTGTAGATGGATTGCTGATACTGTTCTGTGTTGTACTTTTAAAGGGAGTGAATGCTGCAGTCCTGAGAATGTCCTCTTTGGCGGAGATACCTCTATGAACCTGTTATCAGTTTGCCATCCATTCCCTATTGCAATATTACTAGCCTATCATTTTTTTAATGTAACCTAGGCAATTTATTTCTCAAGGGCAGTAGGCACTTTGTAGAAGAAACAATGAAATATAAAGTTGTTTGCTAGCAGCAACCTCTTCATTAATTACAGATCTCTTTAATGTGGAATTATTTTGATGACTTTTACTTCTGTCGAGATTGTGCACATTTACTGATACAGGTTGATTGTAGATGTTTGAGTAGACTTTTATGATGGAAATGTTCTGAATTGGGCAGATATTTTTCGTGTTTCACTGTTAAAGTCATCACATTTGGTTTATCCCTGCCAGGGTAGCCCTCGGCCAGCCTGAATACCAGAGACTTAGTATTTCTGCATCGGTTGCTGTTGCTTGAGGACAAACGTCAGGTCATCAGTGGTATAAAGGAAGGCATCCCACGTCACTACATCATAGTCTTTCTTGCCATGGAGCCCGAAGCAGAAGTAGTTTGCACAAGTGCCGATCGGCCGCCACCTGAGTTTCATTTCCAAATTGAAGTTGAAGTTTTTGAAAGCTAAGTACCCCATTGGGGATCCTTTTTTCTTGCACTAACCGATGTCAGAAAAAGTTAATAATTGTCTCACCTGTGGAAAGCAAATACCACACTGGGACTTCTACGCTTACTGCGTCACTTGTCTAGGCCCAAACCACGATGTCCCTCGTTGTCGCTTCTGTGCTTTGTTTAACTCCAGAACTATTCATCATCGGGCCCTTACTGTAGCCAGATATTTTCGTTTACAGTCCTCGAATTCTGATCTGGCTTCAGTAAGCTATCCGACAGCAGATCTTCCAAAAAAACGTAAAGATAAAGACAGAGACAGACCGCCCAGGACTAAACCTTCCAATGACACTTCCGTTAAGCTGGTTGTCAGTCCTCCGAAACTCAGTGAGGCACTTTTGCAGCCCCTGATGCCTGCTTCAGTTAATTCGCAGGCCACTACCAAGACCTTTCGGAGTCTGGTATGTTGCAGAACTCTTTTTCATTTAAGGATCCTGCAGTCGTCTCTACCTTGGATGGGTCCGGAGCTGCTGTGCAGGCACCGGCTTCTGAGGAAGCCCTTCACAACAGCAAATCTGACATAAACTGATGCCTTCTTTCACGGCTTCCATTCTTTCAAAAACAACTGAGTTCCTTAGGCCCAGGGGTCAAACCACATCCAAAAGAAATGACTACCTATTCTCAGCTGCCTGCTCCCTCAGTCTCAAATGCTTAAAATGGCAGAAGTCCTTATCATGGAGATTAGGGGAAGCTAAGCCACTCCCTCAAAAAGGAAAAGAGATCTGTCTCCAGTAACTTTGTCTGAACAAGAGTCGGATGAATCCGATGCATCTATCTATGCAGCCCCTATCCACATATGAGGATTCTGATGCAGAGGAATCCATTCCTTCAGCCTCTCCCCCTGAGGATTTTTCCTTTGGAGAAACCCTGCATAACTTAAGGGAGAATTTCCAATGGAAGAGTCAAGACTACCAACAGTCTAAAAAGAGATTCAGAGAGTAAATGGACCTTCCACAACACAGGTCCTTAGCCATCCCCCCAGTCTAGATGTGGTGGGTGATGTCTTCCTTGAATCCAGCTTGATTCCAGACGCCCTCCCTCCTGATCACAGAAAACCAGACAGGTACTACAGAGTCCCTGACTCTCACAAATATCTTTTTAAAAATCCAACAGCTGACCCTGAAGTCATTACTCAAGGGCCTAAAAGGATTAAAGCAACTTCAGCTAAGAATCCCACCCCCTCAGACAGGGATTCCCGAGCACTGTATATATGGGGTAAAAAAGTATACACCTCAGCTACTCTTGCTATCAGGGCGCTAAATTGTCAGTTCCATATGCTTAAGTATCAGCAACATACCTTGGAACTCCTTAAACAAAAAAAAATCCTCCTTTCCTGCATGGGCAGAATCTAAAGATTTACAGGACTTAATGCAGTCTGCTGGTCAAGTAACTAAACACACTTTGCACTGTGGTTTTGATGCCCTAGAAGCTTCTTGCAGGGCAGCAGTCACCAGATCTGTCATTAGAAGACATGCACGTCTTAAGAAGCAACCCCTGCCAGACCATGTTAAATCAAAATTGTTGGATGCACCCTTGCACAAAGATAACTTATTTGGTACTAAAGCAGAAGAGGTCTTAAAAAAGATGGAAGAAAAAGCAAAATCTATGCAGACTATTAAAGATTTCTTACAGGTCCAGCCCCCTAAGTTCAGCAGGCATTTTCTCTCCAAGCACTGGTCCTTTCCTGCTCTGAGTAGACAGGGCCAGCCTAGGCCCCATGGAAACAGACCCCCCCCCCCCAGACAGCAGCGCCAAAGGTCGCAGAGATCTAAGCAGTGAACTACCTCCACTTCAAAACCAGGGAGTTATAAGCCACCCCCTTATAGTAAGAACTCACAATGGCTCACCCCCTCCCGACCTCGTCTTTACCCACCTTCACATACCCCTAAGAAGAAAACTCTCCTTTCACTCAAGCACCTGGGCCACCATTACCAAGGATCAATGGGTTCTGAACATTGTGTCTCAGGGGTACAAATTCTCTTTCCACACCCTAACAACCCCAGAAGGGTTCCCAGATCTACCACCAAATCAGTGGGCAGAGGCTTGAAAGCAAATCCATTCCCTGCTGTCTGTGGGGACAGTAGAGCATGTTCCTGCAGAACACATAGGCCAAGGCTTCTACTCCAGACGTTTTTCTGGTGCCCAGAAAAGAGTGCGCCGGGCACCCCATCCTCGATCTATCCATTCTAAACACCTTCCAGGTGATCCCAAAATTCAGAATGCTCACCCTTCAGCAGCTGCTACCCATGCTCTCCAAGGGCACTTTGCTAGCCACCCCGGACCTAAAAGAGGCCTACCTCCACATTCCTATCAGGGAGTCCTGCAGAAAATATCTCCCCTTCAGTGGAGGTTCTCAACACTTTCAGTTCTCTACGCTTCCCTTTGGCTTACCTACTGCTCCCAGAGTTTTCACAAAATGCCTGGCTCCGGCCATTGCCTTTCGCAGACAAAGAATTATTCAAATTTACCCCTACTTAGACGACTGCCTTATTCAGGCAGACAGCCAGGAAAAGCTGCTCAAAGATCTGGCCTTTGTAAAGGACCTACTAACCTCCCTAGGGTACACAATCAACAAAAAGAAATCCAAACAGGTACCTACCAAAAGGATAATTTTCCTGGGAGCAAATCTGGACACAGCATCCCAGATGGCATGCCTTACACCAGAGAAACAAATTTTCCTATCAGCTTACATCTCCTTCAATCTCTCACCCAAAAAGTGTTTAACATAGTTGAGGAATGGCTACAACATCAGTGCCTCATCCTAAATCCCAAAAAAACAAACTTCTACTTTTTACTCCCACTCACAGGGCCACACCTCTACACTTTACTGTTACATCTAACAATGGAACCATCATATCCCCTGACTCTACCACAAAACTCCTAGGGGTTCTAATTGACAATAACCTTAACTTTGAAGGCCACATTAACAATACCATAAAAACAGTCAACAAAAAACTAGGCTCCCTCTATAGAATCAAATCCTTTCTTACCACACTTGCAAGATCTACTATTGCCCAGACCCACTTAATCTCTACCCTCCTCTATGCCTCCCCTATATATACTAACCTCTCAAAAAACAACATGAACAAACTGGCTGTCTCCTACAACAATATTGCGAGATTTGCGACAGGCTCTTCATTTAGGACCCATCACTGTATTAATTATCAAAATCTAGGTTGGCTAGAGTTACCTAATCTACTTCTATTTAAACAATTAACATTTGCCTATAAAATCCTGTATCAGCCTAACAACACACCAATTCTTACCAACCTTATCACCCCCTACAGCAACCTTAAGACCCTACGCTCATCTAGCAAAATACTAGTACAAATACGCAAAACCAACAATAAGGCAGGGGACTCTCTGTTCTCTAATACCATGGGTAAAACCTGGAACTCTCTCCCCAGTGACCTGACCTCCCTACCTTCACTAACACAATTTAAAATCAGGCTTAAAACCTACCTCAAATCACATTGGCTGTGCACCTGTCTGAACCCAGACTAAACTCTCACGTCTTCTTCTCACTAAGTTACAAGTCTTAATTACTGTATAATCTAACTGCCTAATGAAAACCAGAATTATATCTGGCCTTTCAATTGATTGGACTCTCTTTCTATATCAAAATATGACTCTCAGTCTCCCTACTATGTTAACATATATACTTAACATAAGATACTACAATCAAATGTGTTTTGAACTGAACACATTTCCTTACTTACTAAACTACTTACTCCAATACGTTCTTTCATGCATAAAATAGCTTAACTTTATATGGTACTTCCACCTGTTAAACTTTGAATTGTTTTATTTTTTGATTTAAGTAAAATATTGTTCTGTACTCTCAAGGAGCTTTTCTCCCCGGGCCTCTACTGAAAATGGAAATGTATCCAGCTGGACTAGCCCGGTCAACAAATGTAAAATAAATAAAAATCTCTCAACTGGCCACCAGGCCCCAGCTTTCTGCAAGGGAAATCCTGCAAGCTCTGGGGTTCATGGCCTCTTGCATTCTCCTCATTCCATATGCCAGACTGCATATGAGGAAACTTCAGTGGTACCTAAAGAGCCTGTGGTGTCAACACTATGAACACTGTCAAGATCTGGAAACTCTTCTGCCTATTATTCCTTGCCTGAGGAAGGAATTTCTTTGGTGGGCAACAGCCTGGTCCCACAACAAGGGACTGCCCTTCTCCCCACACCCAGCCCAGACCCTCACCACAGACACATCAGACTATGCTTGGGGGGCACACCTGGATGGCAGGTGCATACAGGGCCAATGGAACCCCCAGCAACTCCCCCTGCACATCAGTCAAAAAGAGATGATGGCTGTGCAGCAGGTCTTGATAGCTTTCAAACCACTTCTCTCTCCAGGGGTTCGCCTGATCAAAACAGACACAACTGTGATGTGGTACATCAACAAGCAGAGAGGGACTCACTCCTACCTGATGTGCAGGCTGGCCATGACCCTTTGGTTCACAGCCTCTTCCATGTAAATACACCTGTTAGTACAATACCTGCCAGACTCTCGCAACTCCCTGGCAGACCAATTAAGCAGAAAGCTCTTTGACCCCCACGAGTGGCAGCTCACCAGAAACACCTTCTTCCTAATAACTCAGAAATGGGGAACCCCAGAGATCGACCTCTTTGTCTCCCACACCAACCATCAGCTCAGCAAATTCTGCATCAGGCAGCATCACTGCATGGCTTGGAAAGTGGATGCCCTGTCCTTCCCCCGTGTAAACCTCTCGGTCTATGCCTTTCCTCCCCTACCTCTTATTCCCAGGGTACTGCTCAAAATAAGGGAGGAAAAACCAAGGACCATTCTCATAGCTCCAGGCTAGCCCAGACAGCACTGGTACCCCTTGCTGCACAGCCTGTCCCTGCTGCCTCCATGGAATCTTCCTCAGATTCCATACCTCCTAACCCAGAGGGAAGGGGAATTCATGCATCCCCATTGCAGACACTCAGTTTGGTAGCGTGGCTTATACCCTAGCCCCTGACCAACCTGCCATCCTCAGTAAACAGATTTTGGATGTTGTCAGAGAGGCCAGATGCCCTAGCACCAGGAGGTCTTATGCAGATAAATGGAAAAGGTTCTGCACCTGGATCCAGGCTAAGAGGGGCCAATAAGTCACAGCCCTCCATCCCTCTCATCCTGGATTACTTAGCTGACCTTCTACTCAGTGGTTTCTCTTTCTCCTCTATACAAATTCATGCCTCTGCTATTTCTGCTTATTTCCCCACTGGGCAACCACTTTTTTCACACCCTCTGATTAAACAGTTTCTCAGAGGGGCTAGCAACTTGAGGCTCCCCAGAAGGGTACCAACACCAGCTTGGGACCTTAGCTTTGTCTTGGAAAAGCTCACCCTGCCCCCTTTCGAACCAGCTTCTTCTGCAGAGCTAAAATTTCTCTCCTGGAAGACAGCCTTCCTGCTGGCCATCACTTCAGCCAGAAGAGTCTCTGAGCTGCAAGCACTCATGGCTGTGGAACCCTCCATCATCTTCCATGCAGACAGGGTTTCCCTCAAAACTAATCCATCCTTCATGCCCAAGGTGGTGTTCAGTCTTCCTCTTAACCAATCCATCCATTTACCCACCTTCTTTCCTAACCCCCAAAACAAAGGAAAAGGATTATGCACTCTCTAGATGTGCACAGACAGGTCAGATATGTTCTGGACAGGACTAAACCCTTCAGAAAATCTGATGGATTGCTGGTTAGCTTTGCTTCAGGGGCAGCAGGGAAAGCCATCTCCAAGCAAACCATTTGCAAATGGATAGCACACTACATCCATTTCTGCTACAAAGAGCATGGCAAGCCTCCCCCCAAGGGGGTCAGGACGCACTCCACCAGAGCAGCCTCCACCTCTGCAGCTTTCCTCAGAGGAGTCCCCACCAGGGACATCTGTTCATACTTTTACCAAGCATTACCACCTGCCTCTCTTCTCTAAATCCAGGGCAGGGCTTGCCTCTGCAGTCTTGTAGGGCATGCTAGCCAGCCCCTAGCTTCTTGGACTTCCTCCACCCATTTCCTCAGCTTTGAGAATCTACCCAAATGTGATGACTGCAACAGGGAAACACGAAGAACATAGTGCAGTTGTGTACACTTACCATAAATGTAGATGTTCAAGTGTATTCACTGTTGCAGTCCTGGTTTCCCCTCCCTCCATCCCCCTTTCTTTTTTTCTTCCTTTTTTTCTATGTTGTTCTCCTTTCCTTATACGGGACATATTGGTATTTATTTTCCACTGGTGGAGTTCTACCACCAGAGCTTGGCCTCCTACTTTGGGGGATCCTGACAGATTAGGGCAAGAAAAACTGATGCAATGGCATCAGATGCTTCCTTTATACCACTGACGGCCTGACATCAGTCCTCAAACAACAGCAACTGACGCAGAAATACTAAGTCTATGGTATTCGGGCTGGCCGAGGGCTACCCTGGCAAGCATAACCCAAATGTAATGACTGCAGTAGTGAATACACTTGAACATCTACATTTATGGTAAGTGTATACAACTATACTTTTTGTCATTATTGGTTCATACATTTTGTTTCATTGCCTACTGGAAAAAATTTTCAAAACAATAAATAAAACTCTAACAAGTGTGCTGTATTATACAAGGAATTTAATTTAATACAGTCAGGAAGGTGTATCAATGAACACATGTATGTTTCGTGTGCAAGGGACCTATGATTTGAAAACAGCCCAACGGTAATCTTTATCCGCCACTGGCCAGATGCATTTTCTTTGAATGTGGGTTTTAACACTGTTTCAATGAATGTGAGTTTCAAGGGCAGGGAAGTTTTAATGCTAAGTCTGTTTTCATTGTGAGACTATATTGCTTTGTTTAGCAGATGTCTGTTAGTGTTTGTGCTATAAAATGTAAAATAAAAGTTTTAAATGAAATCCAGATAATCTTTGTAGAAGTAAAGCAGTGTGCAAATTACAGTGTTTATGGTAAATGAGATGAACTAGCCAAGTAATGGGACATTAGGATGTCTGCAGGGGGGAGGGCTGTTTATGGGATGGCCCATTTAATCATGGTTTTGTGAGGGGAGAAGGGTGGCAAACTCAAAGACAGCCCCCGGCGGCACAAACCCTAGCTACGCCACTGATCAGTAGGCCATGGAGAATGACTTTTTGGAGGTTCTAGTAAACTATAATACTCTTTTGCTAAGATTAGAATATTGCCTACCAGTAAATGCCCTTCTTATTGGGAAAAGGATGCTAAGGATGGAGCTGCCAGGTAAGAGGAAAAGAGGAAGGCCTAAGATGAGGTTTAAGGATGTGGTGAGAGAGGACATGCAGGCGGTTGGTGTGAAAGAGCATGATGCAGAGGACAGGAAGAAATGGAAACAGATGATCCACTGTGGCGACCCCTAATGGGAACAGCCGAAAGAAGATAATGAGTAAATGCCCTACTTTTACCACAAAACCCACACACTGCAAGTCACCAAAAACAAAATCCTAAGATTCATCATCTTCTTCCTTCCCATTGAACATCATTGCTACACATTTCAAAAAAATGGTTACCATTAACTACAGGGTCAGGGGGGGGGGGTATTTTGCTTATCTGTTCTTCAGTTTGCATTTGAAAGTTGGTATCCCACCATTCCACTGGAGCGGGTGGGGTTACATAAGTATGTATGAACATTTTATGTTAATCAGTATACAGATTTGTACCTATTTTTCATGGGCTTTTGTCCAGATTTTTGATGTTCCAGGTTGAGAGGTGTGCTAAACAGCACATTTGCTGTTTAGTGAGTGTAAAATAAAAAAGAGTAAAATAAAAAGTGCATGTGTGTGTGTGTGTGTGTGTGTGTGTGTGTGTGTGTGTGTGTGTGTGTGTAAGTGTAAGAGAGAGAGAGAGAGAGAGATAAAAAGTGAAGAGTGAGAGAGATCGGGCGATCCCTGACAGCAGCAGCATCACGTAAGAGGTTTGCGTACCTCTCATATCTTTCAACCTCTCAGCATAAGACATCTGGACAGAGCTACAAATAAATATTGCTGTTATAAACTTAGAAAGTTGCAAGAATAACAGTGTTTCCATTAGCATGTATTTTCTGAAAGATATGAAGTCTGAAACTCAAATGTCTGTCATTACTTAATGAATTTGATCCCCAGTGATTTCACTGAACACTATAAATTTTATGAAGAATGGACCAACCATTTGAGCCAAGCATCTGGATATTCTGCAAAAATCTGGACACTTGAGAGGTATGCTCTTGACATTTAGCTCAAAATAACTGGATAAGCCTAAAATAAAGGGGAGACAAAGGCTCAAAATAGGAACATATTTTACTTGAATAGTGGAATTTGTTGTAGCATGCATTTGCTGAAGCAGAGGTGTGCCAGTGAGTGAGTGAGTGAGCGAGCGAGCGAGCTGGACTACTGGCAGCGGCAACAGTACAGAAGGTTGCATACCTCTGGACCTTCCAGCTGAAGAAATCTGGATAAAGCCTAAAATAAAGTGGGAACAAAGGCTTAAAAATAGAAAGGAAATTAATTATTGCTCTTATAAAATTACAAGCTTGCTTAAATAAAGGATTTCTGTTAGCATTAATTTTCTGAAGAAAATAAAAGTCTGAAACTCAAATGTATGTCATTATTTAGTAACCTCAGTCTCCAATGACTGCCAACAAACCAAACATCTTAGGAATAAGGGACCAAAAAATAAAGACCTTGATATTTTTAAAGTGTTATGTTTTGGATGTAAAATACTTCCTGCAACACCATTAATGTATACTACAGGAAGTTTGAAACATTAGGCAGAGGAACTGTTTTACATAAAAAAAATATAGTAAAAATTAAATAAGTAAGTAAAACACAACAATTTTACAGACAACCTATGCTCTAAGCACAGTAATGCTCTCCAGGGTATGTGTTATTGTGGAAATAATGTCCTTCCAGGGGTGTAGAGGCCCTCCACCTGCAGTATTAGGCCTCAGAACACCCCTGTGAGGGTGTTATTTCCAAAATAACACACACCCTGTTGGGCATCATTGTTTGCTTAAGATGCTGCTGATTCTTCTAGAACTGCTGCTTTTGGATCAATACTGAGGAGAGTGGCTTGGCTTCATTCTTAGTATATTTTTGAAGATGTTAAGATTAAAATTTTAAACTCTCCAGCTGAGGTTTTAAAGAAGTGTAATGAAAGGGGAATGCTGTTTCAAGGAGTCACTCAGATGTTTTAACCCTCCTTTTTCAGAGCTAGCAGAAATTCTCATTCCTTCTTAGCTCCTTTTTTTCATTAAGCAGTTTAAGAAGCAATGAGCCAACAAACATTTTTTTTAAAAAGAAAGGTAAGGCTTCAAAAAGTCAAGGACAGTTCTGTCAGTCATTATGACTGCTTGCTCAGGCACTCGCCCACCTCCCACTGTGTCAGCCTCTCCATCTCTCTACGAGGTTCTATATTCCTGTATGGCATTAGATTGTTTCAGACAGATGGGTGTTAAATGTGATCCAGCAGGGGTATATTTGGCAATGGGAATCCCTCTGTTGTTTTTGTCCCTCCTTGCACAGTGAACTGCATCTCTGTCTCTGTCACTCTGTTTCCTCCCACTCTGTACCACTTGCTGGCAGAGGTAGTGTCAAGCCATTGCCTCACTGAAACTTGGGCAATGCTTTTTTATTCAGTGATTTTTTTTTTTTTAGGTACCAACAAGGGAAGTATTATGGAGGTCAGTACTGGACCTTTCCTTTTTAAATCGTTTTGTCAAGATTCCAAAGTTCAAAATGTTGACTTTTCTCTCCCTTGTACCTCTGCTCCCTCCTCTACCCTTCATAGTGAAAGTCAATTTAAAGGACGAGTAACATCACATTCCCATTTCCGAGCCATGAGAATGTCTCAGAATTTTGGGGTACATGGCATTATTGATTTTCATGCTTCTCCTGGCCAAACTGCACTTGAGGAAAATGTAGCGGTATCACAGATCAGTCTGGATTCAGCATCTGCACCCTTTGTCCATTGAAAGGCAAGTATTGTGTTTGTAAAGAGGGAGATTTTATATTGAGTTAACCAAATCTCTTGCAGACCAGCTCTTCCATTCTTCTTTCCATCTCCCCTACAATCTGTCACTACACATGCATCAGACTTGGCTTGGGATGCTGTTTCATAAAGGGTAAAGTGCAAGCCCTACGGAACCCTCAAGACATACTGAAGCAGCTAAATGTCAGAGAGATGTTGGTAGTGATCAACCCTTTGAAAGCCTTAAGTTATGTCTGGTCCCCAGGACTTCCACGTTTACACAGACGGCACTTCAGTGATGTGGTACATAAACAAATAGGAGGGTGCAACACATTGTGCCCTCTTTCCAAACTTGCTATGATAGCATAAGAAATAGAAACCCAGCTCAGTTTGACAGACTTCATATAGCTCAGTGCAAAACCTCATTGCAGACAAGCTAAGCAGGGCCAGGACAAACCCTCACAAATGGAAACCTTCATCCAAGAGTCTT
Organism: Protopterus annectens; assembly: GCF_019279795.1. Classification (NCBI taxonomy): domain Eukaryota; kingdom Metazoa; phylum Chordata; order Ceratodontiformes; family Protopteridae; genus Protopterus; species Protopterus annectens. The sequence goes on along the minus strand of NC_056729.1, from coordinate 653,556,096 downwards.
CCAAGAATTGGATCCAGTTGTGGGGAATACTGTTTCCTCTCAGAACAACTAAAGAAATTCTGCTCCAGGAGTCCTTGCAAACAAGCCTGTATGCCTTCACAGTCCCATGGATTTGAATGTTCCAGTATGCATTTCCACCATGTCCAGACTCTACACAAATTGTAGTGGTGGTCCACATTCGGCCTAAGCAATAGTGTTCTTCCTTCTTTTCAATCTGGGCAAGGACAATCACCCCAGGCTTCCACATGAACTGAATTTACTCATACAAGGCAGGGGTTTGTTTGATACACCCCAACCTGAAAAATCTTCAACTAACTTTCTGGATGATAGAATATTGATGCTTTTTAGGCACCCTTTTTCTGAGGATGTGCGGCAGGTACTAAAGGGGGCAAAAAATGCTAACAAGAAATCATATATGAGCAAGTGGAAAAAAGTTTCTAGTTGTTGCCAGTGCAAGAACCAGGACTTTCTTCAGGCCCATCTGTCTCCGGTTCTTGGTTATTTGTGTGAGTTACTGTCCTCTGGCCTTTCCTATTCTACTTTCAAGCTACATTTTTGGCTATTTCTACATGTTTGCCATTTGATCCCCCACCTGTCTAACCATTCTCATGTTTAACAGTTTTTAAAAGGGGTGTTGAATATCAGCTCAGCTAGGAAACAGGTTGCTTCTCATTGGGTCTTAACTTTGTGCTTGAAAAGTTTATGCTTTCTCCATTTGAACCAGTCCATAATACTGAATTGACGTACTTAACATGGAAGACTGTTTTACTCATTGCTTTGACCTCTGGTAGAAGAGTATCTAAGTTTCAGCTACTTAGGCTGAGCCAACTCTACCTCATTTTTCACAAGGACAGGGTTTCTTTGAGAACTAATCCTTCTTTTATGCCTAAAATTGTCTGAGTTTACTTTAAGCCAGAGTGATCAGCTTCCAGTCTTTTTTCCTGAACCCAAGAGTAAGGGAAAAAAGATTATTCACACTCTAGATGTCCATAGGCAGCTCCGATACACCCTAGACAAGTTTTAAGCCTTTGGGAAAGCTGTTCAGCTATTTGTCTCCTACAAAGGTAGGAGGAAAAGGCAGCCTGCATCAAATCAGACTATTTCCAGGTGGCTGTCTCATGCTATTGACTTTTGTTACACTCACCTTACTAATCCACTTCCTGGCAGGATTAGGGCCCATTTGGAAGGGATTTGACGTCTTTGGTGGCTAGAATTATTCTAGCGGCAGGAACTTGGTCTTCTGTACATACTTTTACAAAACACTACAAACCGGTTTCCTCCTCCAAGTCTAGAATGGTTTTGCTAGTACCAGTCTCCAGGGGCTCCTGAAGTCTTAGTTATTAGCCTCCTCCATTTCTAGTTTTTTTTAAAGGTGTGGTGGTATGCCCATTTAACTTAGGCTATTGCAACAGTGATCTGTATGTCGAACATAGTACAGTTGGGTAATTAAACGTATCATAACTATAGATGTTCTAATACATCACTGTTGCAGTAGCCTCCCCTCCCTCCAGCTCCCTTACTTTGTCTGGTTTTCTTTTGGTGGTGTTAGGGTGTAACTGTATATGCCTTTTTGTACATATTTAATTGTTGACTTGTTTCCCAGCATTATTCATTCAGTATTCTTGGCTTCCATACTAGGCATTAAAGAATGTTCTGAGGTAATTTGCTTATCAGCTGTCTTTTTATGGACCTCCCTTTGAGTTCCTGACAGTTGGAATACATGAAAGACTCAGTTAAGCTTTGAAAAGCTGGACTTATATAACTGAAGCTTCTGCAAGAGTGATCTATTAAAACATAATAATATCTGAAGTCCATAGTTTACATTTGAATGAAAGAGCTTATCTTAATAAACGTCCATACTTTTTGCTTTAGAGTGTCTGTGGTTTGTACAGTTTGAGACTTTATTTTCCGCAGTTCTGATTTTTTTGGGTTAGAACATAATACCCATTTGTTAACCAGGTAGACCTAGTGGACACAAAGTCCCCTTTCAGGTAGACGTGGGAACAATGTGTGGTTATATAACTTGCTCAGCATCACACAGTAGGCAAATGAGGACTGGGAATCAAAATCTGTACCACAGAATGTACTTCTCACTGCCTTAATCTTCTGTGCCAACTGCCAGACATTTACTGTTATGGTAAGTTTACTTATACAAATGCACTTGCTCAGTTTATCAGAAACCAAAAATTTCATTAATGAAACACAGATTTTATATGTTTTTGATTGTAGTTTTAAATAAACATAACTGAAATGTGGTATTAAGATGCTGACATAAAACAGTAATATCTTAAGACAACAGTTTAAGAGATATTTGATGCCTTAAAATAGATTGAACAGTGTAATTTTTCATCGTGGTTCTCATTAAGTTCTTGTGAATATTAAATGCATTAGAACCACTATCATAGAAAATATAATGCAGTAGCAACAGTATTACAGCAACATATACTGCTAAAGTTAAATTGAGGTAACTGAATATGTACACATACAGTTGATTTTTTAACAGTTAACTCCTTATGTTTTGAAAAGAAAACAAAACTAAAGTGATTTGGCACATTGAAAATACAGAAGAATTTTTATAAAGTTCCCAATACCGAACTTTGGAATCCAGGAAAATATATATTCTAAAAGTGGACGTCATAAGAAATATTATAATTTTTATAATTCACCAAACTTGAAAACACATATTATTAGTCAGGTAATTGAAACTCATGTTGAAAGGGTGGCTTTGCCAGCATTTCTTAGGAAGTAAGTGGTGTTACTTCCCTCCAATGAAGCATTTACTGAATTTGTCTGAATCCATAACACCACATCTGCCCTAGTGGATAAAAAACAATCACAGCAAAGAAAAAAATGTAGTAAGAAAACACATTTTAATTAATAGAAATTGACTAAGACTTCGAAGATGGCTGCACATTAATTCTAGCCCTCCCAGTATGAAAACAGAAACTTAGAAGAGAAAGCCAGTGAACTGGATTTCTGGATAAATGTAAGTAACTGGCTAGTAAATGCACTGCCTGGATACCAGGAAAAAAGAAATACAGAGGACCTAAATGAAAAAGCATCTACAAAAACTGACAAAAAAAAACACTGACTGAGAAGAGTACTGCAGCTGTTTGGCAAAAAACAGTGCAAACTCCAGACATAACTTCCAGTAAACTAGAGGAAAGTATAAGGCAACTACACACAAACCTGACTAAAATAAATTAAACACTTATAAAGTATATGAACTCAATAAAAGACTGGAAAAAATAGAAGAAGATTTAAACAGATATTCAGATGAAGTTATAAACCTGCAAACCTCAGAAGTTGAAATGAAGAAAAGGCTGGCTGAATATGAGACTGCACAAGAAGAGATGTTTCAAAAAATAATAGAATTGGAGGACGGAAAATGTAGGGAAACCTGAGATTTTCTGATGTACCCAAGAAGTTGAAAGGAACAGACTGTATTAATTTTATGAAAACACAAATAAGCAACTGAGCTGGTATTCCATAATATAAACTGTTAATTGAAAGGGCATACTGTATGAGAAAACAACCTAGACTTTTAATAGTAAAGGTGCAATCTTACCAGCAGAAGGAGTTGATTCTGACAAAACTATGGCAGAAGACAAAGTATTAAAAGTGGGAGACAGCAGAATGTTTGTGGAGAATAGCTATTCTTTGTACACCAGGTAGAATAGAAGTAAATCTATTCTGTTATTCAGAGCATATTGAAAAGCAGGCATGAAATTCAAACTGCTGTACCCAGCTATCATTAAAATATTTTTCCCTGGAGGAACAAAATCATTTTTGATGAAGCACATGCTAAGGAAGAAATACAAAAGTTTGTCCAACAAAAAGTGAGCTGTGAACAGAAGGAGATTCTGCCTCTTGTTCTTCTGGTAATAAAAATACAGAGAGATTGTGCTAGTGAAAACTGTTTCCACTGTTTCAGCTGGAAATGCCTGAGGGAGGAAAAAAGTACAAGAGTTGACTAGACGAATCGAGAGTACACTGGAAGTGAAGCAGACATATAGGGTTTGGGAGATGAAGATGAACAGGAATAGAACAAGAGAATCTGGAAATACTGGACTTTCTTGGACTATGTTAAACTTGTAGGGGACTCTAAAGCATATGCCCTACTTCATGGCATGAATGCTTGGAGAATAAAATCAGTAACTTGGAAATTGACAAATGTGGAATTACAAAGCAGTAATTATATCTGTGCCAAATGACAGAACAAGTAAATCTGGAAATATTGGACTTCTTTGAAGTTTGTTAAACTTGTAGGGGACTCTAAAGAATATACTGTACTTCATGTCATTAATATTCAGAAAAATACTCAGGAGAGGGGAAGAAGAGGGTGAAAGTTAACTGTAAGTTAAACACATTTTTTTCTTAACAGTACTATTTTGAAAGTGCATGGTTTTCTTTGCATGTTATTTAGTATTTTTTTCAGTTATTTTTAATTATAATGGAAATACTAATGTAAACAGGGGCTCCTTTTTTCCCCACCCTTCTCTCTTTCTCCTTATTCGGTTTTAAGAAATGTAGACATGTAGGCACTGCAATGTAAAAAAAATCTGGTTAAAAGAGCATGACAGAAGAAACAATTTGTGTGCTTTTTTCTCATTCTTGCTTAGGGGAATGGCTGGGTTAAGGCCATTAGCTTAATCTAGTAACACCTTTTAAGAAAAAGCAAGTAAGTGAAGAAAATGTTGAATATTATAAGATTTATTTCTAGTAAAAAAAACTTGGTAGTTGTGTGTCTAGTTTTCATGTCTCTAGCAGAGAATCAGCAAGAGAAATGGCTTGGAGAAAATGTTTTCTGAAAGTATTAAAGTGTTTTCCTAGCTGAGGGACTATAAAGATAGGACGAACCCAGACAGCACTTAGAACCACAGGCTGCACTGTGCATTTTGCATGGATAACCTTTAAATTAGGTTATCTCAAATTTGTATTTGTGGCTGTCAGTTATGAAAATCTGTTCCTGTTAGGAGGGTAAACTTCAATATTTGAAGATGTACAACGTTTTGTTATTATTATGTGAATAGATTTTAGGGGGATATTGGGGTTGTGCTTGTATTTTTGTTTGATGGTTTTCAATAAAACAAAAAGTTCTGTAAGATGTGACACGGGCTGAAATGGAGATGACAACAAATGACTGTATAAAAGATTAACCTGCCAAACAGTGCATGCATGTAACACAAAAGTTGGAACTAGACATTTAACAAACAAGCTATTGTCTATAAAAGGTGTGAATAATATTTTTTCAAGAACACAATTCTTTTTGTAATGTCTTTAAATGTTAATGGTCTCACAGATAAATACAAAAAAGAAAGAGTAGTGAACTATATTTTAAAAATGTAGAGTGCAAATAGCTATGTTACAGGAGACACACTTGGAAAAAACTGAACATGAAACTGTGATAAAGAAAAGTTTTTAGGATGGTTATTCCATGGAATACCTGGGGCAGAGGAAGAGAGGAGTACTTATTAATTGCAAGAGGAGCTCCAGTAGTGGTAGAAGAGGATAAAAAAGACAATAATGGTAGATTTGTAGTACTAAGGAGCTCCTGGCAAGGGAGGAGGATTACACAGGCATATGTTTATAGTTTACCAAAAACTGGTATAATGGAGCTTAAGAAAAACTCTAGGAGAAATAATCAACTTTCAGCAATGCATATTACTGATAGGTAAGGACTGGCATTTGATTTGCAACAGTGAAGATGTATCTGGGGAGTGAGAAAGCAAAATATATCAAAGGAGGGTAGATTTTTAAAGAAATTTATGAAAATATTTGGCCTGGAAGATGTGAATTCAGTACTAGGAGTTGAGTGAATTTACATATCATTCCTCAAGATGCCAAAACCTGGGCTAGGCCAAACAGAATTTACATTTCATAGGAACATGTGCATTTAATTGAAGGTCTTGATATGTACCCAATAACTATTTCAGATCATGCACCTTTAATAACTAAAATAAAACACAGGGTAATGAAATAAAAATGAGATGTGTTGAAAAGAGAAGAATTTAAGGAATGGGTATTGGAAATTATTCAAGAGCTATTAGAGAAGATAGAAATTAGTTCTGAAAATATAATTGGGAAGTGGGATAAAATTAAAGTAGAGTTTATAAATGTGGTATTAATAAAAGAAAGGGAAATATGGTTAAGAAGTAACAAGAATTATTTAGAGGGACTGACAAATATTAAAGTATTGCAAAATAGGGGGAATCTCACAGAACAAGAAGAGGAGCAAATGCAGAATGCTAAACAGAAAATAAGGGATTACCTCAATAATATGCATGAGTTTAGAAAGATTGCTGTTAAGTAACTGTTTTTTTTTTAATAATAACTCTACAGCACAAAAACTTTAAGCACGACGACTCAGGCAGCAGAAAGTAGAAAGGGGTGTTACCAAGCTTAGGGAGCCTATAACAAGAAAAATAAGGGATCCTGTAGAAGTATTAGAAATATTTCAGAAATTACATGAAAGTCTGTATAAAGCAGAGAACGATGTAAGTCAAGAAAAGATACAAATGGAAATGTTTATGAAAGAATTAAATATGTCAAGGTTAGAGGTAGATGAGGCTCAGTTACTAATAGGATAGGAGGAGATGAGCTAAAAATGGTGATGTATAACAAATCTACAGAAAAGTCCCCAGGAATAGATGGTATTCCTGTGGAAGTTTGGAAGCTATGAGGGAAAAAAATGATAAAGATCTGGAAGTTTTTGTTTAACAGTATTTTAAGAGAAGGAGAAGTACCAACATCCTGGAAGAAAGCAGGCGGTATCTGTATTATCTAAAGAGGGATAAGATCTATCACATCCAGCTTCATACAAGCCCGTCTCAATGCTAAACTGTGATTATAAAGTGTTTGTTTTTAATGGCTAAAAGAATTGCAAAAGTGATGCCAAAATTGATAGATATGGATCTGTGTGATTTTGTGGAGGAGAGACAAACATTTGACAACATCAGAACACTGATGATCCAGAAGGAAGCAGAATGTAAGAAAATGCCACTGTTGTTGGTAGGTCTTGATGTAAAGAAAGCATTTGACAGAGTAAGTTGAGACTTTATGAGCAGAGCAATGGAAGCATTTGCATTCCGTGATAAATTTATAAGGTTGAGTAGGGGGATATATGAGGGGTTGGAGGTAAAAATTAAAGTGGGTGGGGGTCCTCTTTTATACTTTCTACTTGAGCGGAGGAACCAGGCAGAGGTGTCCTCTCTCCCCTTTATTTGCATTATATTTAGAACCATTGGCAAAGAAAATAAGGGACTCAGAAATTCAAGGATGTAATTGGTATGGTAGTCAAGAAAAGCAGGCTGGATTTGCAAATTATATTATTCTATACCTGACAAGGCCAAAAAGGGGCATTACAGTGTTGTGGAACATTTTGTGACAGTTAACAATCTTTTTGGGATACAAAATTAATTAAGCTAAAACAAAGGCCATAGCAGTAAATTGTGTACCCACATACAAATTAGTTCAGCAATATCCATGTTTATAAGGGCGTGATAAAATGACGTATTTAAGAGTATGGTTTAAAAACTCTTCCAGTGTAGCATGTAAAGATATGTGAGAAGAATTTGCAGATGACATTCTTCTGACTTTAAATGATAAAAAGTCTCTTAAGGCTGTATTTAATGCAATAGAAATCTTTCAGAAAAAAATTGGACTTATTTTTAATGAAAACAAAAAAATAATTACTTATAAATGAAAATATTAATGATATGTAAGAAAGATTTTCTAAATATGTAGAGGAAGATAAAAATTATATATCGTGGAATAATTTTAAAAGAAAATATTAAGAATACAATAGAAGAAAGTTATAAAATAATTTAGCTATTATTAATAATCTTATTAATAAATGGAATACGTTTTCTTTTAGTAAACATGGGAAAATGATTATTTTACCAAAGAAATATATATTAAATATAATCCCTATCACTATCCCATCTAAAAAGTATTAGAGAATTTAAGTCTTTAATTCTTAAATTTATTTGGTATCCTAAGAACCAAGACTGGGATTAAATCATGTAAGAGACTGGTCCCTAGGTGGAATTGCTATGCCAGAAATCAAATTATATTCATTATTGTCAATTATAAAAACAATTTCCTCATGGTTAAATAAAAACTATAATGCCAAATGGAAGGATATACAAGAAAGCATATCTATGGAACCAAATCAGATAGTTTGCACACCCACAAACTTAAATAACAAATAATTTTCTGTAGATGTTAAAACATTGCATATATTAGAAAATAGAAATATTATGATTAACTCTTCCTATATTACTTTGATATGAAATACTTTTAGAACTTGTATTTATAAAAATCCAGGATATAAGGCACGTTGTTTATTGTTTCCAATAGCATATACACAAAATAATACATGTACTTGTGATTTAAATAAAATTAATAAATTTAAGGACAATAATTTGATATAATGGTATCAACTGATGGATGGAAATAAATTACAAACCATAGAATATATAACAACTAAATTTAGTCTGAGCAAAGATATGTGGTTTGATATGCAAAATCGGTGATATTCAACAGAAAATAAGATTGATTTAATGCAACCATCAATACAAATACTGTTCCAAAATTCACTGATTTATTAGTAACATTAATACTTCAAAAAATAATTGAAAAAGGACTTTTATCCAGAATATATTAAAGTATTTTAAATGTAGGAGAATATATTAATGAAAGCTACTGGGAGTAATTTCAAAACTATAAATAATTATTATCCAAGCAAGGAAGATAAAAAAATACATGTTGACATCTTCAAAACAAACTGCATCTTGTATAAAATGGAGATTATTTACATGGACATTTATGTATAAAGTCTTCATAATTCCACATGGAGTAGAATTAATATATAAGAAAAAAGTGTTTTGTTAGAGATGTAAGACAAATGATAAAGCAGACTGGCAACATATGAACATATGTTTTTTTAAATCATTCTGAGAAAAAAGTTTATATCTTTTTACAGTCTTTATTTAATGATAAATTCACTCTAACCAAATCATTAATTTTATTCAACACACTAATACTTGAATGTGTAAAGAAAATGCACCCATTTATATGGAGTATTCTATCAATAACAAGGAAAATAATTGCCAAGAATTGGAAGACTGAACAAACTCCAACAATGAAATAATTCATAAATATGTCAACTGATGTTTGTCATTATGAACTTCTAACAGTCAAAATGAGAATAACCAGAAACCACATCTTACATCTGGATGAAACTAAAGAACTGCTAAATAAACAGACATAACTATGTTAGTAACAAGAATTTTTCTTTTAATTGATTTTAAGAATATTTAGAGTTTTAGATACTTAGTCGACACGTTTGTAAATAGTTGTTTTACTTATGTTTTACTTTGAATGTTTTTATTTCTATAGTTATTTTAAATGTTAAAATCAGTTACTTTTTTTTTAACATCAATAAAAATATAAAACAAATATGTGGGAAGCGACTTAACAAAAGATAATACAAAAACCGAGAAAATGGAAGCTCTTTTATATAGATATCAATAGTAAGATACAAGCAGTTAAAATGTTTTTAGTTCCTTTAGTCTTTTACACAGGTCAGGCATATTTTTATCAACCAGAGAAGTTGCAGATAGCAATTAATAAAGAGCTGAAGGATTTTTTCTGGGAGGGGAAGACAGCAAGAATCAAGTGGGATGAGCTCATTTTTCCAGTAGAACAAGGCAGACTGGGATTACCAGATTGAAGATGTATTTCAGAGCAACACAGTTAAGGCTCCTATATATAGCAAAAGCAGAAAACTATATTTCAAAGTGGAAATAGATGATGATGAAATGGGGAAGCTCAAGAAACAAGGAGAGACTGGGATTTTGGATGCAGACCTTTAAAGAGAATAACAAATATACACAATATTATATTCATAAAGTAGCAAAACGTATTCTAAGAACTAAGCCAACACAGGAATGGAGAAAGAGGATTCTGCCAATAGGGATGACTGCAATAAGGGGTAAAGAAAATAGGCAAGAGGAAGCTGGGATTTATAGGAGAAAACTGGCAAAAGAATCAAGGTACTGGGGGCATATAACTAGAGTGGGAAATGTAATAGAATGTTAAGATGCCAAGAACTTATTTGGACCACAGGTTAGAGATTGCTTTTCCTATTAATGATTGATATCCGAGTATAGCCAAAAAGGAAGAAATAAGGGTGTTCTAAATTAAAGACCAGCACTGGTAGAGTTTTTAGTAGACTCTAAAACAGAAGTTTCCATAATTGTTTGTATGCACCAGGTCTTGTATATTCCATACAATTAGCTAAGCTATTCACCCTGTCATTCTATTTCAACTGCCCAGCTAATCCCTATTAAAAGTACTTAACATTTACTCTGTCTACTCTTATTAGGAGGTATTGCCATAACTGAGCTCTCCCTCCACCTTGGTTGATACAGTGAATGCCAAGCCAAGCCTGGTCCCTAAGACTTTCTAGTACTATCAGTGGAAGCCTGGACCTACTATCCTGCAGCCTTGTCCTCTAACAGGGAATGTATGTGAATTAGTACTGGCCTTGCAAATTCTTGTCTCTGTACCTCGGTCTGCTACACCTGGTTCCCATCTTACGTCACCACCAACTGTCTCCCAAGCAGTCTGTATTCCATACCGCCCTACTTTCCCCTGTTTTCAGTCTAATACTTCCTGTTCCATTTAACTGGTAGCCTTCATAAACAGTATAGGATCCTGTTAATACTATTCTCCTTACCTCTAGCTTATTACCCCTCTATATAGGATATCTTAGTCACTTAAATGTGTTCACATTACTTACACTATTTGCCCTCCCATCTCTTTCCTGCAATTACATATAAAAACACCTTCTCTGTACTTTCTCCTCCATTATTCAGGCTCTATTTTCAAACATAACTTACCTTACCGATTGTTTTTCTTCTTACAGTGCTGCATAAGGGGAATGGGCTGTCCCGCTCCATTCCACCTCGCTTTCCTCGGGCTCACTCCACTCCCTTACCCTACCCCCATTCTCACCAACCCCCATTTCAATTACATTTATACCTAGCAACCACATCCACATACCTACCAATCACTACCCAGACCTCACCTAATTAATCCACTTAGGTGCACACACTTCCAACCACCCATACTCTGCATCAGTAGTAGTTAAGCATACTAACCACACCCCTGCTGCAAACATACTCGTACTTGCACACAAACCTCTATGCTTCCATTGTATCCTCATACTCGCACACTAATCTTTTCCTATACATAATAGCCTGTCTACACAACCTATCTATTTCACTCAGCACATTTAAAGTCAAGCTACCCTAATACACTACCTTCCCTCACCATGAGGCACTTTCAAATAACTCTCCTCCAAACTATCACTACTGAGATCTTACTACTTTTGTATTCTATCAAATCATACCATACTCTTCTACAAAACAGCAACTCCTCTCCCTGGCAAACCACTCCACTTACACACCTAAACAAACCTTCACACTATGTTATAGGACCTCCCTTTTTCTCTACCACCAATATGGACTTTCACCTAAAAAGATCCCATCCTCTAAGATTCTTCCCCCCCCACATATCTCTAAAATATTACAAACTACTTAACAAACTTTCAAACTCTATTTACACATTCTTAATTACAACTATCTGGGGATGTGCACCCCAACCCCGGTCCCATGCCACCATCCGACAAAACAAGCAGCTCAAACTCTAATAACATAGGACCATTACAATAAAAAAAGCAAGTCATCCCTACTCCTCCTTAACATGAATGTTAGGAGTATTGCAAATATAGTTCATGATCTCCATGCCCTACTATCTCTACACTCCTCAGATATAGTAATATTAACCAAAACATAGCTAAAACCCAGCAATAACAACAATGAAATAACAGCTCCTGGATGTAATATTCTGTGTAAGGACAAGTTAATAATAAAGGGTGGGGGAGTAGCAATCATCTTCAAAAATAACCTAATACTTGACCACTTAGATATGTCTACCCCTGACTTTAATAATTTTGAACTTTTACTTGCCAAGCTAAAAATTAAGGCCGAAAAAAGCACATTACCATAATAGGAGGATACATTCCGTCAAGCAGAAATATCCCCACCTTAGAAAATTTACTTCACTGGATCTCCACGTCCCTACCACAAGAAACAATCCTGTTAGGTGACTTCAGTATTGATTGGCTTAAATGCTCCTTACAAAATCTGACAGACCACATAAACCTCCACGGGTTCACCCAGCTAATCACATCCCCTATAAACATTGACAAGTCTTCTAAATGACAGACTGGATTTTGGTTAGCAACCACTCCCTAGCATCTCAAACAGGCTGTCTCCCTGATAGCCTAAGGGGCCATCACCCAACCTTTCTTCTTTGGACATGCACTCCCCAATCCATCCAGACCACGTTTCACCTAATCATAAAAAAAAAAATTGATGCAAACAATTTTATCTCTGCACTAAATTGTTGCAACTGGGATTCACTAAAACAGTTACTACTAGAAGATGCAGTAAGCACCTTCAGCATTACCTTCCTAGACATGCTAAACTACCATGCACCACACAGAACCATTAGAATTCCTGGCTATCTAAAGAATATTGATTCATACTAAAGGCTAGAGACAAGGCATGGGAGCAACTTTACAAACATAAAACCCACTAGCAAGGCAGACATACCTAGAGCTACATAACAAAGCAAAAAGCTTAGTTAGATAAGGCAAAATCAACTACTACCATAATATTCAGTATAAACATACAAATCATCCAGGTAAATTAAGTACCCTTAACCCAACAACAATTAATAATTCTGGCAATGTAGCAATGCAGTTAAATAAATACTTCATAGAAACTATTCAAACTCTCAAGACAACATCTGCAACCCTACCTCCTTCCCCCTTCAACTCAGCACCACTTCCCAGAATATTAGCCCACATTTTAGCATGCACCCAGTATCTGTTAATTGCATAAAAAACTACTTGAAAAACTGAAACTGACCATACTAGCCTCCGATAATGTCCCAGCTGACTTTCTAAAAATTGCTGGTGAATCTGTTGCTTATCCAGTAGCCATTCTCATCAACAGGTCAGTATCTGAAAACCATGTACCTAGTATTTGGAAAAGCTTCCACATACTGCCATTACACAAAGGAGATGATTCCGCAGAATTCACAAATTACCACTCTGTTGCCATCTTATCTCCCTTATTCAAAATACTAGAAAGTGTAGTGCATACCCAACTAATGAACCACCTTCTCACACACAAACTGTCACACACCCGACATGGCTTTTGTCCATTTCATAGCACTACTACTACACTAATGTCCTTTACTAATATTGTTAACCAACATAGAAACAATGGACAATATGCATCTAGCATATTCTTGGACCTTTCCAAAGCCTTTGATATGGTAGATCACAATAAACGTATTAACATTCTCTCCACCCTAAACCTTGGTAACTCTAGTATTACATGGTTCCAAAGCTATCTAACAGGATGACTGCAAGCTGTCCAGTGGCAAAACCAACTCTCTCTTCTGCTCCCAGTTCTCATAGGGGTTCCAGAAGACTCCATCCTTGGACCTCTACCTTTGTCTATATTCATCAACCAGCTCTGTACCTCCACATGTCATGTCTCTGTAGTTCAATACGTGGACGAATCTACACTAATATGTGCAGCCCCCACACTACAAGACCTCCATTCCATAACCCAAGATTCTTTCCTATTTGTCGAAACATGGCTCACTAACTCCCAACTCATTCTGAATTCCAGTAAAACTAAACTCCTTCACTCTAGCTCAGCTAGATCACCCTCAGCTTCATTTATTATCTTGTCTATGAATAAAACCGTGATCACCCCAATAACACACACTAAACTGCTTGGGGTAGAAATTGATAATAACCTAAAATTTGAAACATACATTGCCCAAACCATCAAGAAGTCCACAAGAAAGTAGGTCTCCTATACAGACAATTTCTAACAAAAAACACAAAAGCTACAATAGCCTGTACACACCTCCTATCAACCCCCCTCTGCACCTCCCCAATCCTAACCAACCTCTGCAAAACAGACTTAAGCAAACTAGAAACCTGCTATAATAAAATAGCAAAGTTTGCAACTGGTGTCTCCTATAGGGCATATCACTGTGCATTTCTTAAAACAACTAAAATTGGCTCAAAGTTTCTCAGCTTCTACACTTTAACCTACTAGCCCTTGCACATAAAATTCTCCACCAACCTGACAAAACTCCAGTTCTCCAAAATATTATACACCCATACACAAATTCTCATTGTCTTCATCCAGTAACCTACATCTTTTAGATGCTACTAAAGCCAACAACCAGGCTTGGAATGCTCTATTTTCTAACTACATTCCTAAAATATGGAGTAAACTGCTAAACCTAGTAACCTCAAACAGCTCTATTATACAATTTAAAAAGCTCATTAAGTCACATTTAGAAGGCATCTGTCTCTATGTTCATGCAGCACTTCTGGATAGACCTTCCTTAGTCACTCTACTAGTTATTTCTCCTTAAAAATAATGTAAGACAAAATAAATCATTGATATTAACAACACCATCTATAGGTAAACAGCCTCCTGTATCCCTAATTTGTACTTTACTGTGGATGATGTATGCTTTTTTGAATCCTCATGTGAATGCTTCTAACTAGAGAACACATTCATTTATGTATTCCTGATTTACTACAAAGTAATTTACGTACCATAGTTTTTGTTAATCTCTGTTAAATCTGTAACTTCAAAGTTGCTTCTCCCATACATGTTGATGTAAAATGTATTGCTTCGTTCTTACATGCATATGTATTTCTATTCTGTATTTGTATTTATGTATTTGTAATTTGTATTTCATATTTGTACTTTTTCTGGAGTTTTTATCCCCGGGCCTCCACTGAAAAGGACATGTGTCCAGTTGGACTTTCCCGGTAAACAAATGTAAAATAAATAGAAAGAAAGAAAGAAAGAAAGGAATAATTAGTAGAGCTTATAAAATATTGCATGATAACTATAAGAATCAATCAGAGGAGGTTAGGAAGGATTGGGAAGAGAGACTGGATAATCAGTTCTCAAAGAAACAATGGGGGATATGTGTATGTCTCCCAAATATGCAACAAAATCTAGAAGATTTAGGATTTTTGCTTGGAAATGTTTACATAGGTTCATAGGTAGGTACAAGGCTATCTGCCCAAGGGCCTATGTAAGCCTAGCCTATGAACAAGGTTCCCTGGCTTATGCCACCCAAGAAAGTTATTTTCCTGTGCCACTGCGAGCAGAGACACAGAAGTGATCCCCGGGGTATATTTCCTATTTCCCATCCACTCATCAAGATTTTTCTTGAAGAGTGCTAATGAAGAACTTTGTTTGACATAGATGGGTAGCCTGTTCCAGAGTATGGGAAGTCTCTGGGACAGGAATCTATCACTCCAGCATGTCCTGTTTATTGTGGTGACGAGGTTTAGGTCCCTAGAGCATGTAGCTCGGAGGGATTGGGATTTCTTTAGGTGTAACATGTCCAACAGCTCTGGGTTTGACATAGCTTTATATGTTAGGCAGAGATCACCTCGGAGTAGGCGATATGCTACGGAGTAAAGCTGGAGTTTTTTGAGGCAGTCAGTGTAGGGCATTTGTTTGAGGCCAGTAATCCTCTTTGTGAGGTACTTCTGTGGCCTTTCCGCATGCTGCAGATCTCTTGTGAGGTACATTCCAAAAGAGGTATTGTACTTTATAATGGGTCTAATGAGTGTCGAGTAGAGGGGAACAATGACCTCTTTTTTCCTGAATGAGAACCCTTTTATGATGAGGTGTGCCATGTAGAAGGACTTCCTGACTACTGTGGTGATGTGACTATCAAAGGAGAGACTACTGTCCACTTGGGTCCCAAGGTCTCTTATCACGCATTCAGTGTTAAGTAGATTGCTGCCTATGTGGTAGTTCATGGGTACAGAGTTTTTACCAAATGGGATGACACTGCACTTTTTGGCATTGAGCTTGATGCCATGGCTCTGACACCAGGCATCTGTCTCAGCGAGGCCCTTCTGTAGGATGTCCACATCATTTGGGTACTTGACTATGGCTCCTAGTTTGCAATGCATCTGCGAACTTCGTTAGCCAGAGGCCTTCTGTGTTAGCCTGTACTTCAGAAAAGTAGATACCAAACAGGAGCGGTCCCAGGATGGAACCCTGTCGTACTCCACTTGTCACTGCTTTGAGGTCAGATTTGGAGTCTGCAACTTTTACAGTGTGGGTTCTCTCAGTGAGCCAGTTAGCAACCCATCTTGTGACGTAGGGATTTATACCTATTTTAGTGAGTTTAGCTATAATTCCAGAATGGGGGATGGCGTTGAAAGCCTTGGCGAGGTCAAGATAGGCTGTGTGAACCACCTTACCCTCATCTACGGCTTTGGTGACTCCCTCAAAGAAGTCGATCGGGTTCAGGAGGCATGATCTGCCTTTCACAAACCCGAACTGGGTGGGGTCCAGAGTTTGGAGTATTTTTATACCACAAGTAGACTCCAGACAATTTTTTCTCAGGTAGACAGCAAATGTTGGAGGTCTGATAGGGAAGAAAGAGGTAACTTGGAGCATATTTTTGGGAGTGTAATGAGTTGGCAGTCTTCAAATGTTCCCTGCAGAGTGCTCTGTCTGGAGTACTGGGTGAGAAAATTGGTGTAACTAAGGAAATGAGCTGTGATACAGAATTGGAATTGACTAGACATAGTAAGGCCTTGCCGAGTCTTAATTATTGCGGCTGCCAAAAAAGCAATTACTAGAAAATGGAAATCAAAGTCTAAACCAGTGTTATGAGAAGTAGTGAAGATAGTAACAGAGATAAAAGAACTGGAATTGGGATCTTTAGAAAAGGGTAGGAGCAAATAACATAAGAAAATTGGGAATTGTGGGATCAATACATGCAGAGGAGGAATAAGGTTTTAAAAAAGGCAAAATTTGAATGTGGTATGTAATGTTTGACTGATAAAGATTGGGCATATAAGTGATGTATAATGTTTGCAGCTTCGGTTGTATCAGCATGGTTTGTAATGTATAATATTTTCAACTGAAATAGTGTCAATGTCGTTTATTTTCATTTATATAAATGTAAGATCACCTATGTCATACATGCTAATTCAATAAAGATGTTTCTTGTTCAAATACTAACAAAAATCTGACATTGACCAAATTTTCCTTATTTTATGACACCACTTTTGTCCTGGTGGATATAAAAATTTATAGCAGAGACTAAACTGTGGCAAAAAAGAGCATATTAAGTAAAGTCTGTCTTCTCTGTTTGCCTTCATAACTGTTAATATGAACAATTAATTTATTACCTGTATGATTTATGACTGTTTTATTTATAAATGTCCAACCTAAGTAGAAGAAGATGAAGAAGAAGATATGCAACTAGAAATCTAGCAGGTCTACCCAAAATACGCTGTTTTCCTTTTGCTGGGTTTATAACTAGATGTCATCTCTGTAAATTAAAAGGAAAAAAGCCAGTACTGATTTAACTAAACCAGAAAGGTTCAAAATTATATTCTCATCTTAAATACAAAGTGTGATATTAGGAGTCTTCCCCAGTGAGTTAACTGTTGGGATTTCCTCTTCTGCAGTCCCTGTCTGAGATGTCCTTTTTTCTCTCTTAAAATTGTTATAATGTTTTTATGTGTGTGTGTGTGTGTGTGTGTGTGTGTGTGTGTGTGTGTGTGTGTGTGTGTGTGTGTGTATGAGAATGGGAGAGAGACTGCAACAGTCACATGCCCTGGCATCCCACACCTTGCTTATTTCTCATATGACTGTGCCCCCTGAAAGAACCTCACACAGGTATTGCATGATCCTAAACTGGATTTAAAATATATTTTAACACTTTTATTAAATAGGCAAACATGCATTAATATAAAATAAAACATTTAACATGTTTCCAGTTACATACATTACATACATCACGTATGTTCTTTTTTCAGTCCGACATAACATAAATTGCTCAACTGCTGCCTTCCCTTAAACCTCCCTCCTCCTGTGCATTATTCTGTATGTATTGTTCCAGCAATTTCCATGTAATTTGCTTCTACTGTTTTCTAAAGATGGCACTCCCAGTTCTTTTATCTCTGCTGTAATATTCAATAATTTATATACAGTTGGTTTAGACTTGATTTCCATTTTCTAGTAATTGCTTTTTTGGCAGCCACCAGAATTACACTTAACAAAGCCTTACTATGTCTAGGCAGTTCATATCCTGTGCTGCAGCTCACAAGAAGCATTTCCTTAGTTACATCCATTTGCTCACCCAATAATTTTGAGAGACTACTTTGTACAGAATTTTTAAAATCTGCTAACTCATTATATCCCCACTTTCTTTGCCATCACACCTCCACCATTTGCCATCTTCCTTAGGACAAATTCTTTGAAGTTTGCTCAAGTTATAAAAATATCTATGCAAATATTTTCATGCAAAAACCTAAATCTTCTAGACTTTCTTGTATATTTGGGAGTCATGCATATGTCCTCCTGTTGTTTCTTTTTAAATTGCTTAGCTAGTCTCTCTTCTCAATCTTTTCTAACCTCCTCTAATTGAGTCCTGTAGTTATCATACAATATTTTATAAACCCTACTAATTATCCCTATTGAACAATGGCTTCTGTTCTAAAAACTCTACCAGAGCTGATCTTTCACTCAGGTTTCCCCCATCCCTTTCTCTTTGCTTATACTCTAATAACAATTCCTGATAGGGAAGGCAGTCTCTAGCTTGCAGCCCAGATTTTGTTTGCCTCATCTCATTTTATTACCTTTTTTTCTAGTTATTTGCTCCCAATCCCTTACTTCCATTGCCAGTTTTCTCCAGTAAATGCTAGCCCCCTCTTGCCTGTTTTCTGTACCACTACTTACAATCATCCATATTGGCAAAGTCTCATTTCTCTATTCTTGTGTTAGCTTAGTTTTTTTATTTATTTAACATTTGTTTACCGGGAAAGTCCAACTTGGGACAAGCCAATTTTCAGAGGAGGCCCGGGGAGAAATGCTCCAGATGCATATTTTTGTAACATGAGAGGAAACTGGCGAACACGAACGCAGGGAGGACATGCATACTCCACACAGAAGGCACCCCAGCTGAGAATCGAAGCAGAGAACTTCTTGCTGTGAGGCGACAATGCAAACTGTTGCACCACTGCGCCGTATAGTTATTAGAATATTTGCAGCTACTTTATGAATGTAATATTCTGTATGGTTGTTATTATATTCCTGAAGTGTCTGCATGCAAAATCCCACTATCTCCTTATTTCTTGAATTCCCCCAGCTTTGGCATTATTCCTTTCCACTTTGAGTTATAACCTTGTACTTGTGTTATGTGTATGAACCTTAAATGTGCAGCTCTAAAATGAGTCTGTGTTCCATCATTGAATGCAAAATCCATTGAACCTCTCTTCATCGAACTTAAAGCATCTAAAGTTAAATTCAGTGAACGTTCAATCATCTAATAGTTTTACCAGGGAAAAGAGATAGTGGGCCAGCATTCATACTGAAACACACACCATAGTATATAAAACCCATCCAGGTGGGAGGTTGTGCCATCCACATTCGTATATATATATAGCAATTCTGAGATTGCACTACAGTGGGGAAAAGGGCAAATTTCCTAATGTTGGCCAAAAAACTCCGTTCTTTGGGTAAATTATTCAATGATTGAACGGTTGTTGAATTTAACGTTCAATGTTTTAAATTCGATGAGAGGTTTAATGGATTTTTCATTCAATGACTGAACATAGACCCCTTTAAAATATCCCTTCAAATCAGGTAATCCTAAACCTTGTTCTAGTGGAAGGATCATCTTATTCCACTTAACTCTCACCCTTTTCCCCTCCCAGAATAATTCCTTCAATTCTTTATTAATTATTGTCCTCAACTTCTTCTCTGTTTGATAAAAAATTGCCTAACCTGTATATAAAACTAAACGGACTAAAAACAGTTTCATTGTATATATATTGCTATACATATCCATAAACGACAGCTTCCAGTTTCTGAATTTTTATAATATCTTTTTAGTCCCTTTGCAGCTATCCTTACCTGCCATAACAGAAGCCTTTTTTAATCTATATTTCTGTAAACTTCATCTTATCATGTCTTCATAAATATGGATATTACTAAACAAATTCATGTGTGGATACATAATTTACAGCTATAGTTTTTGTTTTATCTTCATTAATTTTATATCCTGAAAAGACACAAAACTATTTCAAAGTATTCCACAAACCTGAGTTGTCCTTTTCTGGATTTATTAGGTACAACATAATATCATCTACAAATAAAGCCAACTTTTCTTGATTACCATACCAGTTATTTCTTTGAATTTCTGAGTCCTTTATTTTTTTGCTGGTGGTTCTAATTATAAAGCAAATAACAAAGGGGAAAGAGAACACCCCTTCTAGTTCCACTGTTCAGACAACCTGTCAGATTTTAATTTTTGCCTTCTATCCTTCATATATCCTCCTAATTAATGCATACCTCTCAACCTCTTAGACCAAGACATCTGGACAAAGCCATAAATAAAAGTGGGACAAAGACCCAAAAATAGGGGCAGTTTTTAAATATTGCTCTTACAGGTAACATTAGCATGAATTTTCCGAAGGGCATGAAGTCCAAAACTCAAATGTTCATCATTATTTTCTAACTTCAATCTTTATTGATTGCCACTAATTTGCCAGAAAACCGCAATTTTATGAAAAATGGACCAAAAATATGTGGCAAAAATCTGGACGTTTTGCAAAAATCTGTACAATTGAAAGGTATGAAACCTTGTTGTATTATAAAATGCAAATGCTTCCATTGCCCTACTAATGAAGTAATAGCTTACTCTGTTGAATGCATTCTCTGCATCACACCCTACAACAATAGCAATATATTCTTACATTCTGCTTCCTTCTGGATCAACATTGTTTTATTAATGTTGTCAAATGTTTGCTGCCCCTCCCCAAAAACCGCATTAATCCATGTCTATCGATTTTGGCAACACCTTTGCAATTCCTTTAGCTAGTATAGATGTAAACACTTTATAATAATGGTTTTAAAATTGAAATGGGACTATATGAAGCTGGGTCTGACAGGTCTTTATCATCTTTAAGTATTACAGCCACAACAGCTTTTTCCAATATGTTGGTGCTTCCCCTCCTTTTAAAATACTGTTAAACAACCTTCCAGATCTTTATCACTTTCTTCTGTCTTAATTTCCAAACTTCTACAAAAATACTATCTGTTTCTGGAGATTTTCCTGCAGATTGATTATACATCATTGCTTTTATCTTATCTCCTCCTGTCTTAACTGTTAATAAACTGAGCCTCATCTACATCTAACCTTGGCATAATTAAGTCCTCTATAAATATTTCCATTTGTGCTCTTTCTTGATTTCCACATTTTTCTGCTTTATACAAATTTTCACAAAATTTTTGAAATATCTCTAATACCTGTACAGGATCTGAGGATCTGTGGTTATTTTTCTTGTTGTAGGTTCCCTAAATCTGGCAATAACCCTTTATTTCTGTTGCCTAAGTTGTTGTGCTAAATGTTTCTGTGCTTTGGAGCAATCTTATTAAATACATGCAAATTATCCAGCCACTCCCTTATTTTCTCATTACAACGCTGCAGTTGCTTTGCTTCTTGTTTTGTGAGATTTCCCTTATTCTGCAATACTTTAACCTTTGTTAGCCCTTCTAACGAATTCATATTACTGCTTAACCATATATCTTTCTCTTTTATGTATGCCCTGTTTTTTAACTCCAGTTTGATTTTATCTCACTCACTGACTATAACTTCTAAAGACATTTCTATCTTCCCCAATAATTTCCATTATCCATTCCTTTCATTTTAACAGGTAGGTGGGGAAGTGCCAATGTCTCATCTTTAATTCATTACCCTTAATAATTATTGGCTCATTATCTGAAATTGTTATTAGATATGTGTCAAACTTCTCAGCAAACTGCACATGTTCCTTTGAAATATAATATCTGTCTAGTCTAGCCCAGTTATTGTACCATGGGGAATAATATGTAAATTCTCTTGTGTTCCTTCTACTGAATTCTTGTCTCCCAAACAAGTATTTTCTTAACTTTCTTCAGAAATCTATCCACTTTTGTTTTATTTTCCCTTGTAGCTCCCCCCCCCCCCCCAGATACATCCTCACTGCAAATAAGGTTCCTGTCCCCACCTTTAAGTAACATTCCCTTCTGAAAGCTGATTATTTTTTCCTAAATGTATTAAGCTCTATAATAGCAATTTTAGGTGGAATATAAATACATGCCAGTGTAATCCTCCTCCCTTGCCAGTAACATCTTATTGCCACAAATCTACAATTATTATCTTTTTTCTTCTTATATCTTTAGTGGAGCTCCTTTAAGAATTAATATAATTACTTCCCCTTTCCTTTGTTCATGATATTCTGCTGAATGTTCATTCTCAAATAATTTCTTTATCAAACTCTCCTGCTAATTTCTTTCCAAACATGTCTCCTGCAGCATTGCTAGTTGCATACTGCATTTTATTATATGATTCAGTACTCTTTTCTTTTTGTCTTTACCTGTAAGGCCATTTACTTTCCAAAATAATATGAATAGTGTAGCCATTATGATAAGCTGTTGTTCCCATCTGTTATACATGAATTATTTTAATGTGTATTTCCAGCTTTTGTGTTACTGACAAAACAGAGTCTTTGCCAGGCTGGTCTTTTAAACAGTTTTTTCTTGTCATCTTCATTTGAACATATGTCACATTTTTTTTCAAGAGTTTTTGTTTTAATGAACCCCTCAGACAAAAAAAAATACATTTTCAGAAAAACCCATAACCTTCTAATTAAAACAAACACACAGACCTATGTGCATCTTCAAAAAATGAATTTTAACACTCCAGATAGGAACAATTGCCCCATATCAACATCTGCACCAGCAGGCATGACTTAACCTAAAATTAAAGTTACTTGTTATAACACGTGTTACAGCCTGATTGGTGTCTGTTTTTTTTTTCTTATCTCTATTCCCTTCCCAAATGTGAAAAAAAACTGTTTCTTTGCTTTCAGAAAACATTAATTTATAGCCTTAAAAAGTGCACTGGCTGTCTTTAAATAAAACTAAATTATACATGGTTCTGTTAAATACATTAAAGTGTTAAGGCTGCTATGGAAGCTGTTCTCTCTTTATTCATTCCAGTAGCTGCATACTTCATTTTCCACTGAATTGCTTGCCATTTTACCTTTAAATTTTGCATTATCATCAACAAATAATGCTTAGAAGTCTCAATATTAATTGCTAGCACCTGCAGACAGCTCATCTCCATGGAAATGTAATCAGCAGTGAGAAAAAAAAAACAGCTAACAACTTTGCATATGCATGAAAGAATCTTTGTCAGCTTCACTAAGCACAGAACAGAATGTAGAACTGTTTTCAACTGTAGATTTCTTGACTCCAACTAAGCATCTGCAAAAAGAGAAAAACAAGCTAATATCATTGCATATGCAAGAAACGTAGAACTTTGCATGGCTTTCAGTGTTTTGTGTTACTTTTCAAGCATACCTGCTTACAAAAACACTTACTTACAGATTAAGCCAGAGACATCAATCCAGACATTCAAATTTGCAAAAATAAGAGAAAACATCTCAACTCAATATTTAATCAATAATAATGTAATCAATGTAATATAATCAGTGCACTTTTACATCCCACCCCATCAGCCCAAAATGACAGCTCATTAACTTAAACTTTTAATATCTTTATCGCATACAACAATCACTAAAAAGACTCCACACATCCCCCACATGTAATACCCCAGATAACATACTACACAAAACTGCTTTAAATATAACATGCAGTTTATATAATGGAAGGTTTTATACATATACTATTAAGAACAAAATCATTGTACTTACAGTTACTTTGTTTCCCTTTTAGTGCCCTTCTAAATGTTAACGACATAAAGTGGGGATATATCCTTTTCAATCCACCCACAAGTTTAACAGAGTCAACAAAAATCTAATTTTCACAGCCACTTTATCTTGCATAACCATATTTCACAAATGTGATTAATGCTTTATAATCTCACATTTATTCACTAACTTTAGTGTTGCTTGTCTTCCTATTTATCTCCATCTCTCAACACCAGATTCTTGTGTAAGTTCATGGTGTTCTTGATTCTCCAAATAAACTCTTGTGCTTTTTTCTTCCTGTCTCTCAAACATTTTCCTTTGGACAGTATAGGTTCATAGGTAGGTACTAGGCTGTCTGTCCTAAGGCATTTATAAGCCTAGCCAGAATGTGTTGGCTTTCACCGCTCCCTAAGATTAGTTGCCTGTGCCTCTGTCCAGCAGAGCCATTGAAGTGATCCCTGGGGTAAATTTTCTGTTTCCCATCCACTCGTCAAGATTTCTCTTGAAGTGGGTTAGCGAGGAGTTCTGCCTAATGTAGATTGAAATCTTGTTCCAGAGCATGGGAGGTCTCTGTGACAGGAATCTATCCCTCCAGCACATCCTGTTTATTGTTGCGGTGAGGTTTAGATCCCTGGAGTGTGTGGCTCGAAGGGATATGATTTTCTGTAGGTGGAGCATGTCCATTAATTCTGGGTTGGACATGGCCTTGTATGTCAGGCAGAGATCACCTCTGAGTAGGTGGTATACAACCGAGTACAGCTGGAGTTTCTTCAGTCGAGCTGCATAGGGCATCTGCTTTAGGCCAGTGATCCTCTTGGTGAGGTACTTCTGTGGTCTTTCCAGTTGTTGCAGGTGTCTTGTAAGGTACATCCCAAATGGGGCATTGTACTCTATGATGGGTCTGATGAGTGATGCATAGAGGGGCCCAATGACCTCTTTCGATCTGGATGCAAACCCTTTTGTGATTAGGTGGGCCACATAGAAGGATTTTCTAACCACTTTGGCAATGTGATTATCAAAGGAGAGGTTACTATCTACTTGGGTCCCTAGATCCCTTATTACGTCTTCCGTATTTAGGGGTCTACCACCTATGTGATAGTTTGTGGGTACTTTGTTTTTTCCAAAGGAGATGACTATGCACTTTTTGGCATTTAGCTTGAGGCCATGGTTTTGACACCAGGTATCTGTCTCAGTGAGACCCTTTTGGAGGATGTCTGTGTCAGCCAGAGAGTCAGTTATAGCCCCTAGTTTGCAGTCATCTGCGAACTTGGTGAGCCATAGTCCTCCTGTGCTTGCCTGTACCTCTGAGAAGTATATGCCAAACAGGAGGGGTCCTAGGACTGAGCCCTGGGGAATGCCACTTGTAACCGGTTTAGAGTCAGACCTAGCTCCTACAACTCTTACCATGTGGGTTCTGTCCGTGAGCCAGTTGGCAACCCATCTTGTAACATAGGGGTTTATGTTCAGACTGGTGAGCTTGTCTATAATACCTGAGTGGAGAATGGTGTTGAAGGCCTTTGCAAGGTCTAGGTAAGTTGTGTGGACCACCTTTCCCTCGTCTATAGCCTTGGTAACTGTCTCAAAGAAGTCCACCAGGTTTAGGAGGCAGGATCTGCCCTTAACAATGCAGAACTGGGTAGGGTCCAGTGTTTGGAGGTTTCCAATGTCTCTGTTAATGAGATCCATGATGATGTGCTCCATAGCTTTGCAGACCAAGCTAGTCAGGCTTATAGGGCAATAGTTCCCGGGGTCTGTTGTGGCTCCACCTTTGTGGAGTGGAATAACCGTTGCTGTGCGCCACTCTGTGGGCACATAGCATGTGGAGTGGCTGAGTTTAAACAGTGTGTTTAGGTGAGGGGTTAGTTCATCTTTGAGCTCGTGTAGGATGCAGCCTGGGACACCGTCTGGTCCCATTGATGCTGTGTTTTTGACTTTGGAGAGGGTTGTTTTAACCTGAGTGTCTGTGATTTCAGGGGCACTACATTCTTCTGGTATAGTTATGGGCCCTTTTGGGACTGAGAGGGGGGTGAAGTTTGCACTGAACCTGTCTGCCAGGATGTTGGCTATATCGGTCGGTTCAGTGTATTTTGTGCCATTCTGCACTAACTCCGAGCAGATGTGAGAATTGCCACTTAGATTCTTGACATAGCTAAAGAATGCCTTGTGGTTATCTTTGGAGTCCATGGCAATTTTTCTTTCGAAGCTAGCCTTGGATGATTTTATGAGGGAACGTAGTTTCTTGCTGATACTGATCAGGGATGTCTTCCCTTCTTGGGATTTTACTCTTTTCTGTGCTAGTTTCCTCCTTCTATTGTATAGCTTGTTTATGGCAGGGGTCCACCAGACTGGTTTCCTTTTTTTCGAGGAGTGAGTCTTGGTTTTGTTTGGGATAGCACAATCCAGTGGATTCTTGTAGTTGCCTGTAGAGTGAATTAGTAAAGGATTTTGCAGCTTGGACAGTGTTATCCTTTAACATGGTGGCTTTGAAACTTTCCACCTCGGTCTTAAGTAACGTGAAGTTTGCTTTTGAAAAGGTTTTCACTGTGGTTTCTTTGACCGAGGGTAGTGGCGGAATGTTGATATCCAGAGTGATTAGTTTATGGTCGGATCTAACCAGTGAGGGATTGACCTCCAGTGTGGAACACCAGTCACCCATGTTGGTGATGACCAGGTCCAATATGTTGTCACTGCTGGTGGGGGTGTTGACCAGTTGATCCAGGGCATTTGAGTTTATAAATTCTAAAAAATGTTGGGCAAGGGAGTTTGTACTTGAGTAGTTCTTCCAGTTAATGTTTGGGTAATTGAAATCACCCAATATCAGGGTGTTTGGTAGGACCTTTATGTTTCCCAGTGTTTCCAGGAATGCGGAGTGGGGGTCCTCGGACATGGTGGGTGATCTGTAGCAAGCTATAATTTGAATAGCAGTTTTGCCTATTGTTAGTTGTACATGGATGATCTCTGAAGCATCATGTTGTGCCACTAACCTGGAGGTGTGAGTATCCCTGATGAATATGGATACTCCCCCGCCTTTTGTATTTCAGTCTGTGTTTTGTGGCCAAAATGTATGGTATGAGTTGTATCCTGGTAGTGCTGGGGTGCTCTCTGGAGCCTTAAACCAGGCTTCTGTTACTGCACATATATCGATTTTCTCCATACTGAGGAGTGCCTCGAGTGCATGCATTTTGAGGTTTAGACTTCTGGCACTGAGTAGCATTACCCTCAGTTTTTTGTTACTTGTGCTATTTACGGTGGTGGGTTTGTCTTTTGAGCCTTGCCTAAAAAAAGGCACTATGGGGGTGGCAAGAGCCTTGGCTAGTATTCGAAAGCCTAAGGGTGACAGGTGCAAGCCGTCTCTAGTGAAGCAGCATGGCTTGTCGATCATGTCATCCCAGGCTGACAGACGCTGGATCCCCTTTGAATGACACCAAAATCTTAGCCAATTGTTGAAATTGATAATATTTTCTCTATACTGTGGTATCTTTCTTGGTGAGGGCAGGATGCTACTCGGGGTCAGGGTCATACCGGCCTGGGCTACATGATCAGAGAGCTCCTCCATGTCGCTTTTCATGTAGTCCAGGGAGGTACAGCTCAGGTCATTCACACCAACATGGACAATGACAGAGTCATATTTGTACTTGTTCTGGAGTGACCTGAGTGCTTGTGTTATGTGGCAGACCCTGGCACCCGACAGGTAGCTAACAGTAACCTTCTCCTTGTTCAGCCTAGTGAGTGGGACGTCAGTATGCCTGACTATAGAGTCACCTATTACTAGAGTGTTGGGTATGTTATTTTGCCTTAAGGGCTGTGATTGTGTGGCACACTGGTTCTGTGAAGTATGTGTTTCATGGTTTGTGTTGGGGGGGGTGGAGGTTGCTTGGATGTCTGCTTTGGAGGTCTCTTTTGCTTCTGCAGATTTTTATTTAGAGCCTTCGAGTATGTTTTCATGTATTTATGCGTGTTTTTTTGCCGGTGCTGGTTTCATAGGTCTATGTGAGACTGGTGGTATGATGCAAGTAATTCCCTTCTCCTCTTGACAGCCTGGTCCAGTCTTGGGTTGAGAGAGCTTAGCCTCCAGTTTGGCTGTATAATTGCATCTCTCGCACGTATTAGTGTTTGGTGGAAGGAGGAGAGGGTTGTCTCTGTACATGAGGCAGTTGTAACATTGCCTCAAAATGCCCAGATTCACCAGTTGGACCGGAGAGTACACCTGAAACTTCCCTTTGGACATGCCTGGATGGGTACAGTGAAATGTTTTACTGATTGGCTGGTAAGGTCAAATAGAGAGCCTTGTCCTTCTCTGCAGTATTGGGGGGGGTCTAGTGCTAAGGTTTATTAGTGCTTGCTATGAGTTTTGAGCAAGTGCCGGTATGAGAAGTGAATGGTTTGAGTGTTTAAGTTGAAAGTTTGTCTAGTTCCAAGGGAAAAATTGAAGAGTAGACTTTGTGGAGCCGGAAATAGTTATACCCTAGCTAACTGGTGCTGCCTGGCGTGCAAAACTGTGCAAATGCAGGTTTTATAGTAGAGAAATGAAAGAGAGAAATTAGCCCAAAATGGCCAATAAACTACTAGTTTCTGGGCTGAAACCACTCCTCCAGGGACAGATAGGCTGCTCAAAGCTCCCTCTCTCAAAGTGAACAGAGAAACTTCCTTCTGTCCAAGTAAGGTATGGGCAAACACAGAAACTTGTAACAGCCCTGAATTCAGCACTAACCTGAAAACTGAACTATACTAACTTAGAAAGGTGGGAAAACAAGTATATCTTTTTGTTTTGTTTTCAGAAAATAAAGCAAATGCAATCAAAAAATACTTTAAATGCACAGAAATGGCTATCACACTTGAGTGTGTAGCCTACAATAGTTAAACAGGTAATTTAAACACAAAAATTACGTTGTTAAAGTGCAGGTAGTAAAATAAGTACAATATATAGCTGAAACAAGCTTTTTAAAATCACAGAAACTCTAGAAATTTGTGTTTTAGGCAGAATTAGCTAAAGGCAGCAAGAAAATGCAGAAAAATTATACTTCATCACTCCAAAGTCTCTCTTTTGTCACTCTGCTGCTGTAGAACTCTGCAGGGCACCAGGCAGGAGCTTGCTGAGCTGTATACTAGCACAAAACCTTGCAAATGCTGGTTTTATAGCAGGGAAATGAAAGAGATATAAATTAGCCCAAAATGGCCAATAAACTACTAATTTCTGGGATGAAACCACTCCTCCAGGGACAGATAGGCTGCTCAAAGCTCCCTCTCTCACAGTGAACAGAGAAACTTCCTTCTGTCCAAGTAAGGTATGGGCAAACACAGAAACTTATAACACAGCCCTGAATTCAGCACTAACCTGAAAACTGGACTGTACTAGCTTAGAAAGGTGGGAAAACAAGTATATTTTTTTTGTTTTTTTTTCAGAAAATAAAGCAGATACAATCAAAAAACAATTTAAATGCACGGAAATGGCTATCACACTTGAGTGTGTAGCCTACAACAGTAAAAATGGTAATCTAAACACAAAAACGACTTTGTTAAAGTGCAGGCAGTAAAATAAGTACAATATGTAGCTGAAACAAGCTTTTTAAATCACAGAAACTCTAGAAAATTGGCGTTTTAGACGGAATTAGCTAAAGGCAGCAAGAAAATGCAGAAAAATTATACTTAACCACTCCAAAGTCTCTCTTTTGTGTCTCTGCTGCTGTAGAACTCTGCATGGCACCAGGCAGGAGCTTGCTGAGCTGTATACCTTGGAAAAGGTTTCACTGGCAAAGTCTCTCTGTGAGCTTTATTGTCAAAAGAATAAGAAACAATTGCCCCTTCTGTTTGTTGATTCACTTTTTTGTTGGATACATTTTTTTATTTCCACCTTACCCTGTTCTTCATCAAAAATGTCTTTAATCTTGCAGGTAAAAATATACTGAAGACAGCTGGAGATATAGCAGCTTGAATCTCACACCTGCTTCTTGATATTTCCCAATGGCTGAGATAAATGTGTTTATCTTTTGCCTGGTGTGCAGTGAATAATCATTTTCTACAAACACTCTGATCTCTCAAGCTTTTAATATGTTGCCTGTTTGCCACAATTTTGTCAGGATCAACTATTTTTGCTGGTATGATTGGATCATTACTAATAGAGGTCTTGGCTGCTTTGTTGTGGCCAGGTCAGGAGCATGCAATCAGTGTGCCCCTTCAGTTAACAATTCCTGCTGTGGAATACCAGTCCAGTTGCTTTTTTGTGTTTTCATTAAATTAATACAGTATGTTCCTTCCAGGTTCTCTGGTATATCAGAAAATCTCAGGTTTTCAACATGTGCTGTGTCTAACTACCATTTTTTGAAACAGCTCTTTTTAAGAAGTATCGTAGTCAGCCAGCCTTTTCTTCAGTTCATCCTCCGATTTTTGCAGTTATATCAGTTCACCTGAATAGCTAGTTAAAGCTTATTCTATTTTCCCAGCCTTTTGTTATTTGAGTTGATAAACACCTTCAGTGTTTTTGTGTGTTTTTATCACCTCTGAGTACAATTATTATTTCCTCTAAATTAATGGAAGCCATTCTTATACCAAAGGTGATGCTTACAATTTTTCTGTATGTCTACCTTTAATTCCTAGCAATTGTTAATATCCATACACTTAATGTATTATGAGAATTTTCCTAAGTTTGTTTATTATCTCATTTATGTTAGCTTTGTATGTATGTATATACAGCCATATGTATATTGACTCTTTTAACGTTAATTTGTTTAATTCCTCTACTTAGCATGTACAATTCATACTAATTGTTCTTATTTGTTACATGTATTTCCTGAGCTTTTCATTTAATGTATTTTTGGAGCTTTACTGCCTGGGCCTCCACTGAAAATGGGCTCTTGACGGCCCAGTGGACTATCCCGGTAAAACAAATGCCAGTAAATAAATCAAATAAATAAAGAAAGAAATCAGTTTTTTGCTAAACATTTTCAGATTTTTCTCATTCATTGTTTTCCTTTCACCTTTTCTAGTCAATTTTCTTTTAGGTTCTCTAAATTTCTTCTTTGCTGGCTTCCAGACAGTGTACATATTAGCTAGTAACTGAATTTTACTCAAGCTGGTAGAATTATTACCTCTTGTTTCTCATTTTCTTTTCTTCACATTGAGAGAGCTGAAATTAAGTTGCTCATCAGTGTCCAGCCATTTTGGAGGTCCTGGAGTCAGAGCATCTTGAGAAGAAGGCAGCTATGGAGAGCAGACATCAGTCACACCCTGCTGGAGACATTTCTAAGATGGCCTTAAAATCTTAAGATGTCACCAGCTACTCTTGACTGGACAGGAAAGAATTTCACATCAGCCCTCCATCATGGTAGGCACTGAGAAGCCCAGAAGAGGTATATTCCAGCGACCGTTTTACTGTTGCTTTCTGCCATGTTAACACTGATGCTTTCGTGTGACCAGACTGCACCTGTGGGTTGGTTCTTTGATTGTTGCAGTATATGTTCAGTGATAGCACTCTGGACTGAGGACAGCTCTCCACAGGCTTCACTGGCCAAAGTTGTGTAAGATCCACTGTGGCCATCCACTCCATCAAGGTTTGCAGAATACACCCAGCAATGGACAGCTGCAAATGTTTAATATCTTAAGGGATCTATACTCATGGATATGATAGTATGCCATTAAGGAGCATGGGCTAATGCCAAAAACAGTTTCTGAGTAAGTCTTTCCATTTCCCACGGTACCTCCAGCAGAAGTATCCTTGAGTGACAGTTTACCATTATTCACTCTTTGGATCGTTTTTGTTACTTTCTTGAATCCATTTTCATGCAGTGAACGTAGTCATGCCCATCCTTGAGTTTGAGTCAGAAGATGCTATGTATGCAGGAGCTGAGAAGACCAAGAGCTCCTTATATCTGCGATAGTGTAGAAAAGTGAGTCCCCCCCTCTTCCAACATCTCCTTGTATGACCCTAACATCTTTATTTAGAGATACCTTCTGACTGATGGAATATTCCATGGACTACCTTGTTACCTTTCTTCAAAACTAGCTTTTAAGTATATGGGTAATGAGTTCCTGTTTTTGCTTATTCCACCCATGCAGACTATGGTCAAGGCTACATTCTGTGCTATCTTGAAGCATCAGGATACAGGTTTACCTGCTTCTAAGAAGGTGGATGTAGTCTACAAACATCTCAGGAGACTAGAGTCATTTTTATAGTTCAGTTCCACTACATGCATTATATTTTTAATCTGTTTTGCCCATTTTATTATTTTCATCCTCACATGCAACTTTACACACATTTGCTAGCCACCCAGAGGTTAAACTTTGGCTCTAGATCATTGTCACTGTTGAAGTGACACCCCAACCCCATGTACAAAAATGGAAAAAAAGAGGTTGCGAATAAAGGGCTGGATAGATGGATTCCTTCGTAATGGTCTGTATAAGGTCACCCATCTGGCTCAGTTACAAACCTCAGCCACTGTGTCAGAATAGTGCAATTTATAACATGCTACATGAAAATCCATGTAGAAGTCCTCACAAGTTTTTTTTTTCCCTTGGGAGATCTGCAGCTTTTCCAGAACCTGGTTTATAAAACAGGACTGGAGCTGTGACAGGGATGAAAAGTGTTGAATGACTTCTTCTAAGGTGGGTTCTGTCCTTTTCAGGTAGTTTCAAAGGACCTAACTAAATGACTGGAAAATAACAAAACATATTAACCGCATATGGCACCCCTCCATCATTTTATGCAGGTATACCCAATTTCGCTTGTATAAGATGCTCCTTATAGAATGAGGAGGCTCCCCAAGCATCAGCCATTGTCTCTTCTGAATTTATCTGTTAAGTCTTGTAGCAAGGCATCTGTGCTGGTACAGTAATTGCAGTCCTGTCTACCCTGAAGGACTGTTCATGCCAGGCCAATTCTCTTGACTTTGCTGCAGTTTGGAGAGCCATCACCTTGGGCTGATCAGCCCATCACAAATGGCCTATGTTGAAGCAGTTTGGGCATCTCCCCACGTTCCCTCTGCACATTGGTCATGTAGCTAATTCCTCCTTTGAGGAAAGATAACAGGTTCTTCTCCTGCCATCTCATCTTTTGAAGAGGACTGGGTACATTTGTCACATCCTTGAACTCACTATTTTCAGCAAGTTACTCAGATGATGTTACTTGATGTAATGGGTGCCTTTTGGCATAACAGTGTGTCTTCAGCCTGCACAAGATTCAGAACATAGTGCAATGTTCTGAACTGAGTGTCACAAAAAAACTAACAAATGAAAATAATTACTCAAAAGTACTAACCAGGAGGCTGTAGCTAAATGCGAACGTTGATTGCTTTTGTACTAGTAATAAACAACTTCAGAAGTGAAACAGTGCAGTGAATGAATGTTTAAGCAACAACATTAAAATTACATGATAGATCAGCTGACACATTCCCTTATAATCAAAAAAATGTTTAACAATGCATTTATCATCCATAATATAAAAGAATATTGTATGTATGTATATATATATATATATATATATATATATATATATATATATATATATATATATATATATATATACACAAACACACACACGCACACACACATGCATACATATGTATGAATGTAAACCGTATAGATATGTGGTTGCAGTTCACTAGCTCAACACCTGTTTGTGCAACACAAGTGACCTACTGCACATTTTGAATGAAAGGCCATTTGTACAAACAATGTTTTCAGTGACATGTTGATCGACAGAGGTAAGTGGTGGCCGCCTGGAAGTTTGCATGTGTGTGTTTCAGGGTTGTGGAAAAAAAAAAAAAACAATAGTAGGCAATAGAAGACACATGCACAGGCCAAACTGGTATTGATTGCTGTCATCCTTTATGATGAAAACAACTTCTTCAGAATAAAATTGTTAAGGGTTAGGTAAGGGAGTAGATTTTGTGTGTGTGTGTGTGTGTGTGTGTGTGTGTGTGTGTGTGTGTGTGTGTGTGTGTGTTTGTGTTAGGTTAAGGGTAAAGGTTGGATAAGGGGGTACATTTAGTGTACGTGCGAGTATGAGTAGTTTAGGGTTAAGGTAAGAGTTAGGTAAAGGGATAGATTTAATGTGTGTGTGTTTGTGTGTGTGTGTGTGTGTGTTGACTGTACGTGCTTTCTTGTGTAGTGGCAGTGTTATGGAAATTGCTTTTTTAAAGTAAGATGCATATGAGAGATAGGTCAAAATTAGCATGCATTATTAACGTGGAGCAGAGGAGAGGAGCTTACCATAATAAAGCCTCTTCCATAAAACTATCACTATTCAGACAAATTTGAGCTCAGTGTGTGGGTAGTATACTGGAAAAGTAAATTTGAATTATTTTTTTGATGTACTGTGTGTCACTGTGCAGTGCTGTTGATATTATGAATTGTCAGCATGTTTTTATTGATTTTTTGTGACCATTCATGATACAATCATATGTTTGTGTATATATGTGTGTATGACTCACTGCAAACAGTAAAATACTTTTAGAATTTGTGTGCCTTTAAAGTACATTTAAAGGTAATAGTTTCATTCAGACCTCATGCTTTACTGGCAGTTAGCAACAGATGCTGTCTAACATTTTTTAAACTCTAAAGCATTGTTGAAATCACTAGCACTTAAGTCAAAAGTAATGTAATCTAATACAAAAAAATGCAAACTTTTTAAAGTCATAACAGGTGTTAGAATGTTTTGCTACTACATTTGCAAAATTTTGGTGTTCATTTAAGGAGCCTCTACTCATTAGTACATTGCAGGAGCATTCTAATTGTTTTACCCTCTGAGAAGCTCCCAAATGAGCACGAGAGCAGCAACTTGAGAAGTAAACAATACCCCCCGTATCATAAATAAATCCAGCATTGCATGAAAACTGTTTGTCTACTGTGACTTAATTTAAAGCTTTGCCCAGTATTACTAAAACTGCAGATTTTACAAGAATTGCTTGGGTCATCCATTCAAATTAGTTAGTCTGGAGCTCTTTTCCAACAAATTCTTTATACTGATATACTTAAAACTGATATTTTGAAATTCTTTGCTGTTTTGTTAAAAAATGTTTTGCTATTGTCTGTTGTTTTTATTCATGCTTAAATTGTAAAATACTGAAGCTTTCATCTAGTATTGCTGTTTAACTAATACTGTAGAGCTTTTCTTCCCGGGCTTCTGCTGAAAAGGGCTACTCAGCTCAGTGGGACAAACTGAGTCAACAAATATAAAATAAATAAATAAAATAATAAATATTGTTTGTCTTTTTAGACACAAGACTCAGTTTACAACCCATCATTCTTATAAAGATTATGGTTTCCACTTAAAATTTTCCAGTTATCAAAAACTGTTTCTAATCATACCTCTCAACCGTACCGAATTCTTCGGTAAATACCGGTTTTGAGGGCAAAATATTGGGGTGCCATGAATTCCCGAGTATGCCCTTTAATTTCTGTTTTTTAAGGGTTTTTTTTTTTTGATGACTGATGCTGATGTCATCATGTGCAGGGCGTCAGCCAAGCCAAAAAGGTCCAGGGGTTTCTTTCTTCCTAGCTCCTTGCCTCCTCCAGGTAAGCTGACTGTTACTGTTTAAATTATTACACCAGTCTGCTTCAGTGAAGTGTGTGAATGTGTGATTTTAGGAGAGGAGAAACTTAATAATGATTTATGTACACGAGGCAGACAGCTTAATTTAACTTTAACGGTCCACACAGCATTTCTTACAGCTTAATCTAACTTTTAACTTTAATGGACACACAGCTTAATTTAACTTTAATGGTGTGCACAGCACTTCTTACAGCTTAATTTAACTTTAATGGTCCAGTCCGCACAGCACTTCTTAGAGCTTAATTTAAGTGTAACGGACACACAGCTTAATTAATTTAACTTTAATGGTTCGACTCCAGTCCGCACAGCACTTACAGCTTAATTTAACTGTAACGGTCCACACAGCACTTCTTACTTTAACAGTTAAACTTTCTTCCTGGGCTTGAGACACTGTCACACGGTTTACTTAAGCTTAGGGACCAGTCTGCAGTCTGTTTGTACTACTGCTATTGCATTTTGCATTTGCTCAAGTATACTGTGGAGAGAAACTCAAGTGGAGACAAGCTGCATTGAGGTTTGAGCATTTCGTATTACTGTTTGTTTACTTTGAATGTTGATTTAGGCCAAAAAAACTACAACGCGATGCCCAGACTATCAGCAGATAGTTCTAGCCATACAATCCCAGTGTATTTTGGGAGCTGTAGTTTTTGGTGGTACTTCCAATAATTTTTTTTTTTCAAAATCCTTGACTGGATTGCATTTTTAAATAGCTGCGTACGACTCACTGTGCTTTAGTACAGTAGGAAATATACACAAAACGGCATTTTTCTGTAAAAGACAAAGAAATGCAAAAATACTGAAAGAATATCATCACACTACTGAACATGCTGTGACCTATATAAACAGCAATGCTTAACACTGCAATGAGTGCACACCTTAGTTCTTTACCATTTCTGTTGGTTGAACCACAATTCCCATAGAGCCGTGATCATAGCATTAGAACTCTTGATGCTTTATATGTTACCCCTTTATAATGGTGTTGTTTCCCTTACCCTAAGTAAGAATTTGGAGAATTGTACTTGAAATCACAGTTCTTCTGTTTTGAAGCTTTAGTCTAGGACATGTAGCCCCAGGAGCATCATTGAGATCAGTGTTTTACCTTGGTTAGTGAAAAATAAATTTTAGTTGTTGTTTGTACTTCAGCTTTTTGAGATGATTTTATTTATTTTCTTGTCAGAACTTTACGTGCATGTGCATATAGATATATATGTACTACATACACATACTAAAATGTATGCATGCATTTTATATTTAATTATAGTTACCAGTATGATTTATTGAGTGCTGGACTGTGCATGTTTCAAATGGCAAATGCAGTGTGCATGTACGTGACGCTTCTTGTGTTTAAACATTTCCCCAAAATGTATTTTACTCCTGTTTGCAGGAGGTGCTGGTGACACTTGACCCCAACTTACTGTAATTGAGGAGGAGATTTTTGTTACACGAAACTGCATTATATGAATGTCGGATGTTATTAAGGGCTTTGTACTGCTTTTGCATTTCTTGGATGCATTGAGACTGCATTATGTGAATGTTGGGCTCAAATTATTTGTATTGTACTGTTATATTTCTCACTGCATTGAATAGGGCTGTGTAGACTGCTTTATTATTCTGAAAAGGGCTGTGTATAGACTGCATATTTTGCTGCATTATTTGAATGTTGGGCTTGAATGTTATTTGTGGTGTACTACTATATTTCTCACTGCATTGAATAGGACTCAAATGTTATTTGTAGTGTACTGCTGTATGTCTCACTGCATTGAATAGGGCTCGAATAGGGTTTGGAGTGTGTGTGTGTATTGTGTGTGTGTGTGTTGTGTGTGTGTGTGTGTGTGTGTGTGTGTGTGTGTGTGTGTGTGTGTGTGTGTGTGTGTGTAAGTCACCAAAAACAAAATCCTAATTCATCATCATCATCACCCCCCTTCCCAGTGAACACATTTAAAAAATAAATGGTTACCATTTACTACAGGGCCTGGGGCCATATTTTGGCTGTCTGTTCTTCAGTTTGCATTTGAAAGTTAGTATCCCACAATTCCATTGGAGTGGGTAGAGTTACATAATTATATATGCAAATTTTATGTTGATCAGCATACAGAATTGCTTCTATTTTTCACAGGCCTTTGTCCAGATTTTTGATGTTTCCAGGTTGAGAGGGATGTTTCTAATGTTTTTCATATCAAGACTTATAGGTAATGATAAAGCCCAGTTGTTAAGTGTCCAACCTTGGAATTCTCTTCTGCATAAACCCTTCTATTAGAATCAACAGGTATTTCAACCATTTGCCTTTATTTCTTTTAGAACATTTTCTGCTTTGAACTTTGAGCAGACCCTGTTAAGAAATAATGTCTCCAAAATAAATGCTTCTTTGTCAAATACATCATAATTGCTAATCAGCCTACGCAGCCTACTGAACTGTCCCCTTATGACATTCAAGTTGATATAACTAAGATGCTGGCTACTGCAATGCAAATAATTGTTGACGGATGTATTTTTATGAGAGATAGGACTATGAAAGTCATTATTTATAATGTCAATGTTTAAAGATAGATCCAAAACATTAAATTTAGTAGCCATATCATTTAATGTGAAAGAAAGAAATTTTGTACTGCTGTTTAGATCCATTAATAAAGTTAAAAAGGTATCTGGGGTACTATTCCATATGAAAAAAAAATCATCAACTCATCTTTTATAAAAAATAAACATATTTAAATAAACTATGTTTAACCAAAAATTCAAATTTCTACCAAATCATCACAAGGTTAGCAAAAGCTGGAGCCACTCGGGTCTTCCATTGCTACCCCTTTTAATTGATGGTGTATGATGTTTCAAAAGGTAGAAAAGTTATTTTTTAGAATCAATTCTAAAATCAAACAGATAGTATTGATTCGAGTGTTGTCAGTATCAGTAAATGCACTTAAGTATGACGTAACATAGTTAATACCTGTATTGTTCAGAACTGAAATGTATAATAAGAAATAAGAGTTATAAGACAGGTTTCTGTACCTTTAAATTCATTATTTTTAAGCAAATCTAAAAAGTCCTTGAATCTTTCAAATAATGTGTTTTTTAAAGAATAGGGTTAAGTAATGAGTCCCAAGTAGATTGAAATTGTTTCAGTTTTGCTGTGATCTGCTACAGCTGTTGAATTGAATGGTATATCAAAATTGTATTATGGATTGTTGGAATACCAAAGATCTTACCTGTTTTTGGATTGCTCACTTTTAAATATTCAAATAATAAATACGTCAATATAACCTTGATGTAGTAAATCAAACAACCATTGATTTTTTTTAAAACTTTCTAAGATTTTATATTTAGTTACAACTTCATAACATTCTGTATTGTTTAAATGGTCCTTTAATTTGGAAATATAAATATCATGGTCAATAATCACAGCATCACTTCCTTTGTCCACTTTCATGGTTCTTAAAAAGCCACAATTTTGTAATCGCAATTTTGTAACTGACATTTCATCACAAGTTAAATTTAACCATTTAAATGTGTTCTTACTGTTCAAAAGTTTTCTAACATCCTTGTCACATGCTTCTAGGAAAGTGCTCAGTGTGATGATTAAATTACTTATTTTCCTGACTGGATTGGAATTAACCATATAAAAACGTTTAATGTCTCTTAAAGTATAATGCAGATTCAGTTTTCACACACTAAATCTGAGATCACCAAGTACAATTACCAAATCAGCCATTCTTGCAGGAATAAAAGAAAATCCTTTGTAGAAACACACTGACATGATGTTCTGTAAGCTGGAAATAAGTCATATTAAAATAGCACACATAAAAGCTAATTCCTTCACCTTCTGACTTGGCTGTTACCACTGTTCCATCCTCTCCATCTGGTATTGTCATTTGTGTGTGAATTGTATGAGGCTCTGTAATATGGACTCCTCCTGAGACTTTGTTGATAGTCGGACAGGTTGTCTGGAGCTTGTGTAATGGTTGTGCTTGCAAAATTCTTATGAACTCTAAATTCTTATGAACTCTTTTAACCTCTCTGATCCTTGCAAAAGTGACAGAAAATTTGCTTCCATGAAGAATTGTTTGAACATGACTAGGGCTGGTGTAGCTTCACTACCTTCTGAATTTAATCCATTAGCTTGTCAGGAATTAATGTTGTGATTAGAACCATTGTCTATGTATTTATGGGAAAATACCATGTAAAGTGTTTTGGAATAAAAAAAATGACAGCAGTTTTTGATCACACTGCCAAAGTTCTGAATCTGTGTTTTATCTCATTGATTTTTCCATTATTATGATTTCTTTAGAATTCTGAATAGTTAAGAGGCCAGTGTTGTTGAACAGCAGGCTCTTTATAAATGTTATCCTGCATATTGATACCAAATGGGAAATTGTGCAATCTTAAACACAGTGGAATCTATTTTAAAATAATGCACTATTTTAAATAGAAATTATTACAGTCTAATTACCTGAATTTCAAAAATTTGTCTTGTAATTTAATAATAGTTTTACAATGAAAAGCAGATCTGTTAGCTTCTGCTGCCTGAGACGTGAGTGATGTATGAACTATCAAATCAGCAAAAGGTTTGTTAGGTAAATCCAACAGTCTTGTTAATGATAGATTCTTGTATGGGGGATGTATTAGCAATGTACTATCTGTAGATGTATCAGAATGTTCCACAACCAGCCCCTGGGAATTTCTTGAACTGACTTCTGGTATCATTTAGCTGTTTGATACAACACAGTTTGTGCAAGTGATAACAAATTGGTGAAAATGTACATCAGTCCATTTAAATCACACGTGATAGAATGAATAGATATATTAAATTGGGATTGTCATCATCAACACTATTAATTTGCTGTTGGTCTCCCATCTTCAGTACTCCAAGAAAAAGAAAAACATACTAAATTTCAAAAAAATTGCAAAATTCTAAACTGAGCATAACAAAAACTAATAACTGAAAAGAACTACACAAACAAAACTGAAGCCAATTTTAAATGTTAAGTGCTTTCATTCCTTTAGTAGTGATTAAGAGAGTCTTCAGATGTAAATCAGTACAGTGAGTGAAAACTTAAGTAACAGGGTTAAGATCACATGATAGACCATCTGAGACATGCCTTATAAACCAAAACATAAATAAATAAAACATACTTAATATATTTATCATACATAGTATAAGAAGAATATGTTAGGAAAGGTGTGTGTGTGTAACACATTACAAATAAAATACTTTTAGAAGTTTTGTGCTTTTAAAATACACTTAACATTAATGGCCTCATTCAGGCCTAGTACTTTATCACCACTAGAAGGATCTCACAGTATATTAATAAGCATAGGCTTGCAGTTAAAAACAAAGGTCCAGATTCAATAACGCCTACACTAAGTGTACACAATATGTATTCAAGAACATCCCTACCACATTTTTGTGCTTTCTAGTCACTCAGATTACAAAGTTTACATGTAGTCTACAGTTTGTGGTAACCTTTATGAATCCCTGTCAATATTTAAAGCTACAAGAAAATTAGTAGGAAAACTAAAATTAGGAGGAAGAAGGTCTGAGTTATGCCTGTGTTGTCTGTTCACTCAGAACAGTGTAGGCTTTATTGAATCCTGTTTTTCAAATGCACTAGCAAAACATCCTAACCCCTGTCATGACTTTGAAAGTTTGCATTTTTTTTCTGTTAGAAAATATTACTCTTGTCTTAAGTGTTTGTGATTTCAACAGTGCTTTACAGGTAAAATAAGTTAGATGTCAGCTGTTATTAGCTACTCATAAAGCACAAGATGCGAATGAGACTCTTAGTATTAAACATATTTTAAAGGTACAGAAATTCTAAAATTATTTTATTGTTTGTATTTTAAAGCCACATAAATTCTATTTTTTTTTTGT
Organism: Protopterus annectens; assembly: GCF_019279795.1. NCBI lineage: Eukaryota > Metazoa > Chordata > Ceratodontiformes > Protopteridae > Protopterus > Protopterus annectens. Next base: position 653,514,768 of record NC_056729.1, on the reverse strand, counting down.
TTTGTTTGTGGTGTCATATCCGCATGTATATTTTTTAAACATATACTCTGTGATAAATATGTGGTTAAATATGTTTTCGTCAATCATTTTTCAGTTTATAAGGAATGAAGAAAACCTCAGTGGCAATGAAGTTCATGCTATGTGTGTTGAGAGCATCCTAAAAGACAGCCAACTCAGAGATAATATACCCAACATAGTTTCACAGTTAAGAGTCTAGCAGTCAAACCTCATCCCTTTACAAAAGTGGGTTATGGTAGAGGTGGCACAACTTCATCAAGTGCATGTCCTTTGCCTGGATTTCAGCAAGACCGTTAATACCACAATAGTCAGAGGCTTGTAAATAAATTGAAGTGGTAGGAGTTGAGGGTGGTTAAGAAGGAGGAGGGCAGGACAATATCCAAAAAAGGAAGTTAAGTCGAATTTTACCACAGTGGTCATTCCTGGGACCTGTGCTTTTAGTGTACTTTTCTGAGATGTTATGGACAAAGATCAAAGAGAAAAGAATAAACATCTTTGTGGACAATATGAAAATTAATTCTGGTGTGGAGGAACTGTGCTAAATAGGTGGCCACTTCTTTTAGAATGGGCTGATAACAGCTGACTGCAGGAAAATGCAAGATGCTAATACCAGGGTAAAATGGAATACGACATTGGAGAAGTTCCACTCAAATTAGTGAGTCAAAGGAAAGATCAAGAAATAGTTGTACTTGTGACAGAAAAACAATTTTCAAAACAAGGTTGGAACATGTAAGGCAAACAGGATGCCTGGATGTGTATTGGTTAACCCAGATTCCTATTACACCCAATGGGCCATCTTTGCAGAAAAAGTAAAGCTATGAAAAAGAGTACAAATAATGGTTACAAGGATGATAAAGGAGATAGGCAGTGTGATCCATGGGGAAAGGTTAGAAGAGCTAAATTTGTTTTCCCATCAAAGACAGTAAGGGAATAGAGGACATGATTTGGGTTCACTGAGTAATGAAAAGAAATATGAAGGAGTTGAAGTAAAAATAAGGGGCAGATGCACAAGAGGTTACACTCGCCAAAGTGAAAAGAAAAGTTATGACTTGAATGTAAAAATGCGCTTTTTCATAGAGAAGGTGGTGGGAAGTTGAAATAAGCTTTTACATCATGCATGCAGACCATGGCTACTGACTCTTTCAAAAAAGCCTGAGAGTACTGTAGAAAAAGGGGAAGAAAAGAGGGTAGGATAGATGCAGAGTGTTAGACTAGAACTTCAGCAATCATCTGCCAGATCAGTAATTTATGAAATGATGGTCCTTGGAATGGCAGGATTTAGCATGACTAAAGAGAAAGATCAGTCTGTTTGCTGGTAACAGCAAGAGTGGAGTTGTAGCAGTAGTTCTTGAGAGGACAGGTTGGACAATAAAGTAGCAGATAGAGTTTAATGTACTTTAGTGGTTGAAATCCAGAGAAGTCTTGCTTGGTAAATGGGATGTGCCTGAGGAGGGCAATGTAAGAAAATGAGTTGATAGTGATAATTACCCCTAACTCACACACACTCTCTGGGTAAGTCAGTAGAGCAGTGTAATAGAGGAATGACTAAGGTAATATGATGCTGTATCGTAAGGGAGGTGGTTTCAGTATATACCAAGATTAGACTCCCACTGAACAGGTATTACTAAAGCCATATCTGGTATACTGCATCTAGTTTTGAGGATGGTGCAGGGAAATGGAGACAAGGTTATTAGAAAACGTTAAAAATAGAGTGGGCAAAATGGTGATTAAAGGCCCCCAAGTGCTGATAATTCACAGATTAAGCAGAGAGATGGAAATTAATATTCAGGGGGAAATGAGTGGGGTTACGTTCAACAGAAAAGATAAAGGGAACACTGGGAAGAAAGATAACACCTGAGTGGGGCAAGATTTAAGACTGATATAAGAGAGGGTAATAGGGCTGTGAAATGCATTGATAAATTAAAATGTAGAATGTAGGTAAACAGAATCAAAAGTGACTGTGACAAGATGGAAAAGTGAAAGGGCAGGGTATATGGAGAAGCATTAGCATGCCTCTCCACCTTTTAGAGTAAGAAATCTGTACAAAGCCACAAATAATGGGGGGCAAAGGCCCAAAGACAGGGGCAGATTTTAATATTTCTTTTACAAACTTAGTTGGCAGAATAACAAGTTATGTATTAGCATGAATTTTCTGAAGGATATCAAGTTTGAAACTTGAATACATGTCATTATATAGTGACTTCAGTCCACAGTGATTTGCCAAAAAAACTAAATTTTATGAGAAATAGGCAAAAATATGAGTTAAAAATCTGGACATTCTGCATAAATGTGAACAGCTGAGCTCTATGAGTAGCAGTATAAGAATTGGTATCAGGACGTGAGCTGAGTAGCTTATAGGACTTCACCCACCAGCCTCATGTACTTGTATATAGCTGCACAAGGGTCTGTAATCCCTCATTTACACTGTTTAATAAGGCTGCATTTCTTGCTGGCAGTACAAAGAACTAAATAACAGAAGAATCCAAGCAGTCTTTTCTAACACGTTTATTGCTCCTTCGGGAGGAAGTAGCATATAAACAGTTTAGTACTGTTTTGATGGTGTTTTCATTGACATGGAATTAATGATACTGAAACAGACAAATAGGATTCTTATCATTATTAATAAGGCCAGTGTAATCCTGCTTTTAACTGATCTTGAATCCTCTAGGAGCTAAATGTGTCATTGCTGTAATCACATGGCCACTCTTGGGAACTCATTACAGGCACTCAGGCTGTTTGGCAGTTTGTCTGTTAGAAACACTCTTGCCAAGGCACTTCAGTAAGCTTTTCCATGTCATAGGTTTGGATGCTGAGTCTAATATCATCAAGGGACACAGAATTAATTTATTCTATGGAAATAAAGGAAGTAAAGTCTCTGCCCAGTATTTGGTATTTGGCATCAGTTTCAAGCTAGTTGACATGTAGGTATAGAAAACAGTGTACAGCTTTTATGTACTGAGTTGATACAGCTCATTGCATGATAAATGCAGTACTTTTTAAATTATTACTGACACGAAACAATAACTGTTCTTCAGGATGTCAGCATTTTTAAATCAGATGAATAATCATATTCCAGTGTTAGATTCATATCTCGTCCCTAATAATTGATTTTTCTTCAAGTTTATCATGCAGCTAAGTTTACCTTTCTGTTTTCTTCTGGGTGAAGATGGCAGTTCTTCTGTAAATACCTGCCTGCCATGGTTTTCAGTATTTCAGAGATGCAGAAGTTGTCTACTATTCAGAGGTTATGCAGAATACATAATAGACCGTCTGCAGACTGCATTTGAGGCAATATTGTGTGCACATCTTTGAAAGAACCAAAATAAAAAAAAAAAGTGTGCCTTGGCAGAATCATTCACAGGTGCCTTACGGGGGGGTGAAAAGGGTGCTTAACTAGAGTCTCAGAAATGAAAACAATGGTAGTATCTACGGCACTAGTGGGGGAGGATAAGTTGAGGCTGAGGGTTCTAAAGGGACGAAAAGTAATATTCATGTAAGACTACAGAACTGCCTGACATTGGTATAGGAAGCACAAGTGAAAATAATTTAATGTTTTATGTATACATAGGTGATTATGGGTATCATTCATACAGATGTCCTGCACTTATGCACAGTTCATGGTATTGCACAGCTACATAAATAGTCATTACATATGTAACCTAAGACAGGTAGCACTTATGTGTATCTAGCTGCACTACACAACCCAGAAATAGGCAGTGCAGCAACTACAGAAATAAAAGCAACTGTGCAGTGAAAAACTTAAATGAAAATACAAGACAGAATCCATGAGATGCTTGAGTTCCTTATTGCAAAATCTTGGGAGAATTGAAAAAGTGAACTGACAAACTGATGCATCCCAAAACAAAATTAGTGCGTGTAATAACTGTGGTGCACATGATAACACATTCTTTGGCCTGGTGATACAAAGCTCAGCAGAAAGCTATGTAGCATATTAATTGTAACTGCAGTGTGTAAATGAGGTGGGAAGGTGTGGATAGGAAAAAAACTCCAGCTTTACTCCGTAGCATATCGCCTACTCCGAGGTGATCTCTGCCTAACATATAAAGCTATGTCAATCCCAGAGCTGTTGGATATGATGCTCCACTTAAAGAAATCCCAGTCCCTCCGAGCTACACGCTCTAGGGACCTAAACCTTGTCACCACAATAAACAGGACATGCTGGAGGGATAGATTCCTGAGTGCCATACCCTATACTTACCTGGAGGTCTTAACACAGCTAATGAGCTCTAAGGAGTGTACACTTACCAACCAGTTTCAAGTGCACCTGTTGCATATTTCCTTATTTCTAACCATACAGCTGTGTTGTGGTATATCAGCATTGCTGTCCCTTTCAGTGTAATATAGTATAAAAAGATACTCACTTGTGTGCAGCTGCCATCCTATCTGTCCAAGCAGTATACACATATGTAGCTCTGCATCATTTGTTCACAGTTGACTATTTGTCTAGAGGATGAGTGGATGACAGAGGCTGGAAAGTTCAGTCCTGCAGAAAATGATGCCCTGCTACAGGCATTAAAACTGAATGGGTGGCACCTGTTGTACGTATTGTTTTATCTATCCCTACAGCTAAGTTGCAGTACATCTCCATAGCTTTCACTATCAGTATGGTATGGTGTAAATAGATACTCCCTTGTGTGCAGCTGCCGTCCTACCTGTCTCAGCAGTGTACAGTCTGTAGCTCTGCATCATGTGTTCACAGGTGTCTGTGTGTCCCGAGGATGAGGTGAATGGCAAGGGCTGGAAAGTTCAACCCTGCAAAAAATTATGCCCTGCTAATGGCATTAGGACTCACAGGTGGCACCTGTTGAAGAGAGAGGGTGCTGATCAGCTTTTACATTGTCAGGTGTGTGTCAGGCTCTTGTACAATATGTAAGTCCTATGAGAACTCCAGACATACAGTACAACAGTATTGTAAGTAGTTCACTACTGGCATGTTACACTGTGCAAAAGCATGTTCCGTTGTGGCAGAGAAGTTGGCAGTGGAGGGGGCACTCCTGAGCAGCAGGTTAACAGCCCGAGAAGAGTTTTTGGTGTCCCTGTAGGGGAACAGTGATACTACCTGGAGAAGAGGACATAGGCATCAGCATGAACTCACCCCCTTGCATTTCAGTGGATGATAGATAGATCAGATTAGTACAATATACAGTTGAATTCTGTAGAGCAGCACTGAACATATTCACTGTACACCTACAACAGTGCAGGTTACCTATGTTTGCCTACAGGAACATAAGGTATCCAGCCACATCAGGATGTTGGCAGAGGTGGGCTAGGTTTATATGGCATATTTTACATGGATACTACTAGCATACCTGATGCAGACACACAGTTGTATCACAGGTACTCCCATGCTCACTCTGGTATGTCTGTTGCTGTGCATTCAAAGTGTACTACAGGCAGGGCAGCACAACAAGCTGGTACCTGTATCTATGCTGGAGATGATGATGATGCCAAGACACAATCCAACTCACAAAGAGATGGCACAGTGGTACTGTTTCCATCCTAGGTGAATGTTTACCAACAGTAGATGGTGAAGGTGTGGCTTCACCCACAAATGAAACCAAAGCTGCATAGCCTGAGCGCTCCTCAAGCCAAATGAGGGAGGGGTACAGCGTAGCTAAGAGCACCATCATTGCTCTCCTTGTCGCTGGAGCAGGAGATGATAGCACTGAATCTGATCTGAATATACCCACTATTGCACAGCATTGCAGGGGCACTTGCCGTCATCTAGCTTCACAGCTGACACACAACATATAGGGTGGCTGTCATGATCATTCAGCAGATGTGTGGGACCATCACCTAGGCATGTAGCTGTTGCAACCCACTCCAACATGGAGATGATTGCTGTGCTGTGTGACCTTCATTAGGATGTTACTGAGTGCACCTGATTACTATATGAGGACTTGGAGTGCAGAACTTTAGTACTGCTAGGTCACATGAGATATACAGTGGCACATTCTGCTTCCCTATCCACTTCAGTGTGTCCTCCGATCATGGTCACATAGTGGCATTCCCTCAAGTAGACACACACACACACACCCACTCACTCTGTCTCTCTCTCTCTCTTCTCTCTCTCTCTCTCCAGGAGGAAACGGGGACAGCTATGTGTCATTGTGTCACTAGACATCTGTGTACATAATGGTAGCTTTGACTCACTCCTCACTCCCTGCTGTGTGACATATGTGGTAATGTCTAGTGCACAGTGTGGCCAGAACATGTAGTAACCAGTATAGCCTGATATTAACACTACATGTGTTATATTAAATATGAATGACATCGTGCTTATTAGTGCCCATAACTTTGCACTAGGTATCACCAGTTCATTCACGGTGCCATATGTTGTGCCCCTTGCTGTTGAGTTGCCCCAAATGGTGATGTTACTGTATCATTCCTTCTGGTCATGTGTGTTGTGTGTGCATAGTCCACTATAATGGTATTTTGGGGCTGGTCCACCAGTTTCTTTTAACAGCGTATTTTGAAACATGCATCAAGCTTACTATATCGGTGCCGTCCACCACTAAAAACCTTGGACAAAAGCTCCATTGTTTTTCTTTCTCCACATATTTCTTATGTATAACATTCAGCACTGTCTTACATAACTTGACCAGGACTACTGCACTGGAACCACACTTACAGGAGCAGCCAGAAGCATAACTGTGCCAGTACCATGAACCAGCACTCCAACTGCCTCAGGTCTTCCATTGAAGACACACCCCTCTTCTTCCTACCCAACCATTCAGCAGTAGCGTAGCTAGGGCAGGGGGAGAGGTGTAACCTGCAGACGCAAAGTGCTGGGGAAAGCAGTCAGCTGATCCTGATACCTAATGCACTTGTGGCCATACCTGTGCACTGTAGCACTTTGCATGTGTATTAAACTATAGTAACTGCTTGCTACAGCTTAAACGTTAGAAAATAATGCTATAAATACATTTGCTACAGTTTACATTTTGCCTGCACTGAGCTCTATGGCACTCAAGTTTTAGTTAGGAAAAAATCTTACAAATTGTAGCATGAAATGTAGTTACAACATTATACCTTGCCTGCATGGAACACTACAGCACTCAGATATCACTTACAAAAAAAAAAACAATTTTCTAACTTTTAAACTGTGGCAGATGCCCTGTCACACTACCCTAGCTACACTTCTGGGAGCACCAAATTATCAGCCATCATCCCTGGGCTGTTCTTATGCAACTAATTCATACAAATCACTTTTTTAATTTTAACAGAATATTATCAAATACACAGCAGTACCACTGTTTACTACATTACTAACAACAGTATTTACAACGTGTCAAATACAGCTGCTTACTCACCTCCTATATAACAGAGACCTGTATTCTTATAATACTGTTCACTAATTCCTATTTTTTTTTTGCTCTGCAGCATTTATCATGGGTAACTTTACAACTATGTGTATATGTATATATGTATGTGTGTGTGTATATATATATATATATATATATATATATATATATATATATATATACATATATGTATGTATATGGATCTACTTCATAAATTTGACTTCACACATCGAACTTTATAAAGTCAAGATGAAATCATCATAACATAATATAAGCAAAACTGCATATTAGTGAATCTTGGAAACTCAAAAAATGTTTGCCCACATCAGACAGCATTCTTATGAATGCAGATTGCACTGCATTCATAAGAAAAGATTCTACAAAAATACTAATAAAATAAAACAAAAATGTGCCATTATCAATGACTTTGCAGGAGGGCAAGCCCCCCTGCACCCCCAATGTGGGGGGGGGCTGTGTTCCCCACACCCTATGATAATTATACCAACTCCAAGATCACACTACAGTGGGATAAGAGTAATTTCCCAATCCTCACTGCACCGCAATCTCCATTCCATTTGTTTTCTTTGCCCACTTTACTTGTATAATCTTTTCTTATGAATGCAGCATGATCTGCATTCATAAAGTTACTGTCTGACATGTGCTAATGGTTTTTCAAGTTTTCAAAATTTGCTAATATGCAGTTTGGCTTATATTAGGTTATGATGATTGTCTCGATTTTTATAACGTTCGACATTATGGGAAGTCGACTTTATGAAGTAGATCCATCTATATCTATTTATCTACACACACACACACATACACATATATATATATATATATATGGTTTACTGTCATAATGTTGGACCAGACTCGGTCGAATGCTGTTTACATCAACCCACGTCCAGGAAAGTTGACATTGCCGTACCCCTACATTGCCGAATTATGTCTTGAATGCGACCACGGAACGGGCTTTAACATGGGTCAAGTTAGGGGCGAGATTTGTAATTCGGCAATGTTGGGTTCAGCATTGTTACCATTCGACCCCCTGCCTTTCGTTGAAGTGGATTCGTCTGAATCCACTTCAACATAATGATAGTATATATATATATATATATATATATATATATATATATATACACACACACACACACACACACACACACACATACATTTGTACACAAACACACACACATCTACGCACACACACACACACACACACGCACACATGCAAACTGATTACTGATGATTTATTGAATCCAGAAAACCACAGGCAGAGCTTATTGAAAAACAGATGATTTAAGTTCTGACAGTTGTTCTGTTTGAGATAGTGGTACTGTGGGTATCTGGGAATTTGCCGTTTCCCTACTGTAGTGTGATCTTGGACTTGCTATATATAGCAGGAGTTGTGGAAACACACGGGGGCTTGCCACCTTGCAAAAAACAATGCAGTATATAAAGGAACAATGGGGGAGATTTGTATAGCTCACAGAATATGCATCAACTTTCAAGTTTAGGATTTTTGTTTGAACGTGTTTGCATGGGTATTTTTATACCCTAGACAGTCTTTAGAGAATTTTTCCTCAGGCAGATAGAAAATGCTGAAGGTGTGATGGGAAAGAGAGATGCAATTGGAAACATGTTTTTTGAAATGCAATGAGTTAGCAGGTTTAAAAAAAATCCTTACAGAATACTTTGTCAGACATTTTGGGGGGCAAATGATTACAACTAAGGAAATTGTTTTCTCAGCTAGGATAAAGGATATGAATTGCCTAGACATAGTAAAACCTTGCTTAGTTTAATGCCATTGGAAACAAACAAGCCATTACTTGAAAATGGAAATCAAAATGTAAACCAACTGTAACTGAAGTTCTGAACATTGTAAATGAGATGAAAGAGCTGGAAGTATAAGATCTTTAGAAAATGATAGGAAATTAGCAATTTACATGGACATAAATGGAATTTATGGGAACAATACATGTAGAATAGTGTTCAAGAGGAGCGAGGTTTAATGGAAGACAGGAACTGAACAATTTATATAATGTTGGAATGAATGAAAATGTTTAAAATACATACTATATGAAGACATAATAAATGTTAATATGGTTTGTTTTCTTTTCTTGTTACTGTATATGTACTGTTTCCCTTTTTATGTCATGCTTAGTAAAGATGTTTAAAAAACATCCAAGAGATACTAGTTGAATTTCATTTTTTCACTGAACAAAACTGAGTTTTTTGTCTGTCTTAGCATATTCACATTCATCTTTACTCAGCAGCCTTGAAACAAATGCAGTAGAGATTGCGTACCATCCTGGAGTCTTGGAAAATGAACAGCATCAATTTCATAGGAAAAAGCATTGCATGCCAGTCTAATAGGCAATGACTGATTCAAGTGACATAATCAGCTATATTTTAACCCTTTGGTGGCACATTTACAGTTCTCCATGCATTTTCAGACTTGCCTTTTCTGAAGCAATATTGCTAATGAGTGTAGCACTGTCAAGAGGTTCCATGGAAACCACTGGTAAGTAGCATACATGTCCTAAATAGAACCTCAGTTGCTGCATGTTTTAAGACCTATAAACCTAAACTATTGACTGGACCTTGTCTTGTGACTTACACAGTCTACTTTTGTCAGTCAGTTTTGTATTTGTAATGCTTCACATTTCTCTGTGGTTTAAGCCCATTCTGTTTTAGCTTGCTAAGGATTTTCTGTAAGTTACCAAGTTAGTTTTCATTATTCTGCCCAGCTCCGCGGTAATTACAACAGGATAATAAACAGTGTTTTATTGTAGCAAACCCTAGCACCTCAACATCTCATTTTCTCTGGGGAAAAACTAAGCATTTATAATGCACCAATTCATGGCATTTATAACAGTTATACACAAAAATGATTGCCATCATAGCCAGTCTTGGGCATAGGTCAACTAAGCGGCCGTCTAGGGCACCGCTGTATTAGGGGCACTTTTCCAGTAATCTGGATGATGTAGTTAGACCAGGATGGGGGCATAGAGTGGTGTTGGGGGGCACTGTGGAGACCTTTTACATAGGGCACTAGTTAATCAAAGGCCAGTCCTGATCCCCATTTTAAGCATAAGTTCAAATAAAGAGACAGACATATTTTAAAAACTGTTGCCAACATATTGAACTGCATTATGCTCAACTGTAAAATAAAAACACAGCGTCCTAATTATGCAGTTGCATTATCATATTTTTAACAACATTGCCTTTTATCACAGCTGTAAACTTGAAAACTACTACACAGAGTGTATAATCAAAACAGAACCATTATAGGTGGAAAGTAGATTTTACTAGGCTATATGGACCTGGATATGTTACTAAGTTTCACATGAATTTTAATATTTTTGAGTTTGCAGATTCTTCTAAAATTTCGACACTGTATTTGTACCATTGCATTTGAATATCTTGCTGTAGTGATGTTAAGATACTATTTATGTTATACCGTTTTTTTAAGATTTTTCATGTTTACAGTTGAAATCAAGAGCATTTTTGTTAAAATATTGTAAAACAACTGTATAATTAGGAAGTTATTTAGTCATTAATACGTTTGCATTGTCTTTAACATTGTGCATAATGTATGTCTATTTGTTGGCAGTAGCCAATGTTTAAAATTTGTATAAATTCCTTAAGAGACTATGTGCTTTATTGATGTTTATTTCTATGTATAACTGCTATAAATAGCTTGAATTAGTGTATTATACATTTTTAGTTTTTGCCGAGATGCTAGTTTTTTTTGGAATAGAATGTTCATTATCCTGTAACTGATGCAATGTCATGTAGTATATGTTCATTCTGTTTGACAATGTGGACTATTGTGCTCTAGCACCATGCCTACAATATCATTAGTAGGTACACCACAAACTTTGCAGATTGTGGGTGTAGATACCAGCTCTGTTGTGATTGAAAGTTGCTGGAACAAAGGCAACTTAAAGTAGACAACTTTAATTCTTTGGCACTGATTACAAACAGGACCGGTTCCACAGTAGTCAGAAAAGATTCCAAGTAAAGAACCTACTAAGAATGAAACAATGGGACTCTTCATCACCTCAAAATACAAACATTTAATATAGTATAAAACTGCAAAGATTTCAAGTAACACTCTTCCAATGCTCATAGGAAAAATATAAGCAAAACAGTTTATATATAATGTGAACAGTAAACATAAACCAATCAGAACACAGCCATAATCATTGAATATTTACTTAAACAAGCTATTAGACATTTAAATACATAATAATTTAGTTTTTAAAATAGGTTTAATAGTGACAGCATAATTTAAACCTGGATAACTATATGCATGGAAATAGTTTATCCATTTGTATTCAGTGCATTCAGTTTGCAAAATAAAATCACCACCTCTGTCATTCTTATTTAAGACATAACTCTAAAAGTAAACTTATGTGAATAATGGGTGTCCACTAAATGTCTAGCTAAGGTATTACTAATTCTCTGGCATTGCCCATTGTTCCTTTAGATACACCTTCAGTTACTGAGAAGCAGGGAAAGTTGATGAAAATTAGAAACAAAAGGAAGTGAGTGCTTATTATGACAAGGCATTTTCAGAGCAGTATTTGGAGCTAAATTTGACACCAATGGAGATTTGTAGAGATAAGAGATCAGCTTATGAGTTTCCACTGAACATTGATTTAATGGAATGGTGTTAACAAGTTGGGCTTGAATGCACTGAACAGTGGCTTAAGATTCTGTTGGGGTTTGACTTCAGGCAGCACCAGTAGATTTGTGTATGTTGAGAACTCTCTGGACATGTAAAATCAGTACACTATGATCAGGAGCAATTTTAGCAAAGAAATATTAGAAGAAGGTTTTGTGGAAGATATCCACAACACAGACACAGATTAGCAGCTAAATTCTAGCACTCCCAGTGTGAGAACAAAAACTTAGCAGAGAAAGCCAGTAGATTTATATTTCTGGATAAATTTCAGTAACTGGCTAATAAGTGCACTGCCTGGATGCCAGGAAAAAGAAATGCATAAGATTGGAAGGAAAATCAGCTGCAAAAGGTCAGGAAAAAGCACTTACTGGAAAAGTACTGCAGCTGTTCAGCAAAAAGCAGTGCAAACTTCATACATGACCTACTGTAATCTAGAGGAATGCATAAGACAACTGCTCACAGACCTGATTAAAATAACCAAAACACTGATGGAGTGTAACAACTCAAACAACAAAAGGCTGGAAAAAATGGAAGATGCCTTAAACATATATTGAGGTGATAAAACTGCAAAAATCAGAGGTTGAAATGAAGAAAAGGCTGGCTGAATATGAGAATGCTCAGGAAGAGATGTTTCAAATAATAATATAATTAGATGACAGAGTACATAGGGAAAACATGAGATTTTCTGGTGTACAAGAGAACCTGGAAGGAACATGTTGTCTGCATTAATTTTATGGAAGCACAAATAAGCAACTGAACTAGTATTCCACAGCAGGAGTTAATTGAAATGGTACATTGTGAGTATGTTCCAAACCTGGCTATGAGTAAGCAACCTAGACCTTTAAATATTAAAGATGCAATCCTATCAACAGAAGGAGTTGATTCTGACAGAACTGTGACAGAAAGGCAATGTACTAATGGAAGACAGCTGAGTGTTTGTGGAGAATGATTATTTGTTGTAACCAGCCAGAAGAGGAGTAAATTTAATCCACTATTCAGGGAATGTCAACAAGTAGGCAAGAAATTCAAACTGCTGTACCCAGTACATAGTAAGGAGGAGATACAAACATTTGTCCAACAAAACATGACCTGTGAAACAGAAGGAGATTCTGTTTCTTCTTGTTCTAATAATAAAGACCACAGAGAGACTGTGCCAGTGTAACCTTTTCCTGTGTTTCACTGGAAAATGTTTTAGAGAAGGAAAAAAGCACAAGTGTTGAAGAATTGAGAGTGCATTGGGAATGAGGCAGAGTCAGGTTTTGGGAGATGGAGATGAACAAGAATAAAACCAGTAACTTGGAAATTGGCAAATGTTGGATTACAAAGCAATAATTATATTTGGGAAACATGACAAAACAAGAAAATCTGAAAATATTGTACTTTCTTGGACCTAGTTAAACTTGTTGTAGACTCCAAAGCATATGCCATACTTCATGTCATTAATGAATGGAAAAATACTTAGGAGAGGGGAAGAGGAGGGAGAAAGTAAACTCTACATAAAACACATGTTTTCTTAGTAGTACTATTTTTATAGTGCATGATTTTCTTTGCATGCCGTAAAGTAAAGTTTTCTCAATTATTTTAAGTGCAATGGGGATACTAATGTAAACAGGTGCGCCTGTTTTTTTTTCTTCTTTTTTTCTTTTTCCCTTTATTTCTCTTTCTCCTTGTTCAGTTTTTTAGAAATGTAGCTACTACAATGTGAAAAAAAGAACAAAAGTCTGGCTAAAAGGGTATGACAAAAGAAAAATTAGTGTGCTTTGTCTCATTCTTGCTTAGGTGAATGACTGGATTAAGACCCTTAACTTGATCTAGTAACAAGTTTTAAGAGGATTCCAGTAAATGAAAAAGAATATTGAATATTATAAGGCTTTTTTAGCAAATAAATGTATGCTTAGTAGCAGTTTTGTCTCTGGTCCTCATGTCTCCAGTCTGATAAAGAGAATATTGGCTAGGAGATAATGAAAGCATTCAAGTGTTTACTCAGCTGGGAGAGCTACAAAGATGAGACAAAACCAGACAGCAGTTAGTTGAAGCAAGGGCTGCACCATGTGTCTTAACATGGATAATCTTCCTTTTAGGTTAACTCAAGTCTATGCTTGTGGCTGTCAGTTTGGAACATTTGTTCCTGTTAGGAAGGTAAAACTTCAATATTTGAAGATGTACATTATTTTGTGTGTTATTAAGTTAATAGGTTTTAGGGGGTATTGGGAGTGGGTTTTTATGTTTGTTTAAGGGCTTTCAACAAAACAAAAAATTTTGTAAGATGTGACATAGGCTCAAGTAGATATGACAATAAACAACTGTATAAAAGATCGTGGTGGTGCTGCGGTAGCGTTGTCACCTCACAGTTAGCTGTTGCCCGTTTGATTCTCAGTTAGAGCGTCTTCTGTGTGTCGACGTGCATGAATGGGCGTTCCTTCATTGAAGGTTGTGCATTAGACCCTGCAAGCCAGCACGTAAAAATCTACTGCCAATCATTAGCGGACCGGAGTTCCGCTGTGGCGACCCCTAACCGGGAAAAGCTGAAAGATGCAAACAAACAATAAAAGATCAACCTGCCATACAGTTTATGCATGCCACATAAAAGCTGGAATTAAACATTTAACAAAAAAGATGTTATACATAAAAGGTGAACATTCATCACAATGGATGTGGTGGATCCGTTTACAAGTATTCCACACAAAGAAAGGCTTGAACTATTTCTAGAGGCCATTCTAGACCTTACAGACATGAATAGTACTATGATTAATTTTGTGCTTAGTGTTATGGATATGATTTTAGACAATTTTTCATGTTTGAAGGCAGCTATTTTAAGCAGATAAAGGGGGTAGCGATGGGGGCCAGTTGTGCCCCTATATATGCAAATATGGTAATGTATGCATGGGAGCGAAAATACATGTTCACATATGACTTTAAGGATTGATGGATTTTGTACCTTTGCTTTTTAGGTGATATTTTTATTCTTTGGAGAGAACCTATATCAGTTTACATGGATTTTGTCTATCATCTGAATCAACTCCCCTCATTTTTGACCTCTACTAGTAGAAGTTCTAATACCAACATTTACTTTTTAGATGTAAGGTTAAGTAAAGACATATCTAAGGGGAAGTTTTGTTCAACTATTTTTAGAAAGGATACATTTTCCAACTCTTATTTGAATTTTAACAGTCAGCACCCCTTTAAAACTAGAAAGAACATTTTAAAAGGACAATTAGTGAGGGCCTCAAGAATGTGTTAAGACTGGAATCTTCTAAGGAATGGAGTACTATTTATTATTAATGTATTCTTAGAGAGAGGCTATCCTGGAGATCTTATTTGTAAGGTGAGCAAAGAGGTGGCACATGTATGGGGAACGAAGTTTAAACCATTTTTTATTTTATTTTTATTTTATTTATTTATTTATTTAACATTTGTTAACCGGGAAAGTCCAACTTGGAACGAAGCCAATTTTCAGCGGAGGCCTGGGGATCAATGCTCCAGACGCATGTCTTTGTAACGTGGGAGGAAACCGGAGCACCTGGAGGAAACCCACACAAATGCAGGGAGGACATGCAGACTCCACAGAGAAGGCATCCCAGCCGAGAATCGAACCAGAGAACCCCTTGCTGTGAGGCGACAACACTACTACTGCGCCATCCAACTTTTAGGTTCATTAAGAACAAATGTTGGGGTTCAAAATGATTCACCAACAGAAGAATTTAATAGCAGTATGGTGGTACCAGTTGGTGAAGGTTCAAAAGAAGTTAAAGAAATTATGAGAAAACACTGGGTTATCTTTAGGAGTAACACAGAATTTATACACATTTTTGCGGAAGAGCCAAAATTCGTGTATAAAATGGGAAAAAAATGTAAGTGTTTGTTTGAACATAATATCATACTACCCAATCCATCTGAAAAAAATACTACCAAATGCGGGCGGTGTACATATAATAAAGGTTGTGTTTGGACTGCTGGATTTGGATTATTTTTATCTCTCCACCATTTGGGAATTTGGCTTGGTGTGTTACAACTCCTCTTGTTTCATTTCAGTTGTCATTTGGCCAGGATTGAACTGTTCTGCCTTGGTTGATACATAAAAGGTGGGGATAATAACTTTTTAATACATCGATGTTTTCTGTAATGTATTTAAGTGTCAGTGGTCTCACAGGTAAGTACAAAAAAGAAAGAGTAGTGAACTATAAAATGTTTAGCACAAATAGCTATGCTGCAGAAGATATACTTGGAAAGAACTGAACATGTAAATTTGATAAGAAACTGTTTTTGGGATGGTGATTTAGCAGAATACCTGGGACAAAGGAAAAGAGGAGTACTTATATTAATTGCAAGAGGAGATCCAATAGTGATATAAGAAGATACAAAAAGATAATAATGGTAGATTGTTAGTACTAAGGGGCTACTGTCAAGATTGGAGGATTACACTGGCATATATTTATATTCCACCTAAAACTGCTATAATGGAGTTTAAGAAGTTTTTAGGATGGTTATTCAGTGGAATATCTGGATCAGAGGAAATGAGGAAATGAGGAGTTGTGTCTTTTCGGCTTTTCCCGGTTAGGGGTCGCCACAGTGGAACTCCGGTCCACTAATGATTGGCAGTTGATTTTTACGTGCCGAGTTGCCAGCCCTGACACACAACCTTCAACGAAGGTACGCCCATTCACGCATGTCTCCACACAGAAGACGCTCTAGCTGAGAATCGAACCGGACAGCATCTTACTGTGAGGCGACAACGCTACCGCAGCACCACCACCGTGGATCAGAGGAAATGAGGAGTACTTATATTAATTGCAAGAGAAACTCCAGTAGTGATAGAAGAGGATAAAAAACATAATGGCAGATTTGTAGTGCTGAGGGGCTACTGGCATGTATTTATATTCCACCTAAAACTGCTATAATGGAGCTTAAGAAAATTCTGGGAGAAATAATCAGTTTTCAGCAAGGAATGTTACTTATAGGTGGGAGTGGAATTTGATTTTCAGCAGTGAAGATGTGTTTGGGGAGCCCAGAAGAGAAGGTATAACAAAGGAAGGTAGACTTTTGAAGAAATTTATGAAAATATTTGGCCTGGAAGATATAAATTCAGTAATAGGAGTTTGGAGTAAATTTGCATATTATTTCCCAAGATATAAAGACTGGGCTAGGTTAGACAGAATTTACATTTAACAGGAACACGTGCATTTAATTGAAGGTCATGGTACACACCCAATAACTATTTCATCGTATGCCAATAATAACTAAAATAAAAACACAGGGCAATGAAATAAAAGTGAGACACTGGCACTTGCCCACCTATCTGTTGAAAAGAGAGGAATTTAAAGAGAGGGTAGTGGAGATTATTCAGGAGCTATTTGAGAGGATAGAAATTACTTCTGAAAATATAGTTAGGGGGTGGGATAAAGTTAAAGTGGAGTTTAAAAATAGGGTGAAAATAAAAGAAAGAGTGCTATGGTTAAAAATAAGAATTATTTAGAGGGATTGACAACCATTAAAGTATTGCAGAATGGCAGATCTCACAGAACAAGAAGAGGATCAACTGTAGAATGCTAAGCAGAAAATAAGGAATTACCATGATAATATATACAAGTTTAGAAAGATTGCTGTTAAGCAACTGTTTTTTGATAGTAACACTAGAGCAGAAAAACTTTTAGCACAACAACTCAGGCAACAGAAAGTAGAAAGACCTGTTGCCAACCTGAGGAAGCCCATAACAAGGAAGGTAACTAGAGAGTCTGTAGAGGTATTAGAAATATTTCAGAAATTCTATGAAAGTCTGTATAAAGCAGAGAAATATGGAAAGCAAGAAAAGATACAAATGGAAATGTTTATGGAAGAATTAAATATGCCAAGGTTATAGAGGTAGGTGACACTTAATTACTAACAGTTAAGATAGGAGGAGATGAGATAAAAATTGTGTATAACCAATCTACAGGAATGTCCCCAGGAATACATGGTATTCCTGTGGAAGTTTGTAAGGTAGGAGGGAAAACTGATGAAAATCTTGAATGTTTTGTTTAACAGTATTTTAAAAGGAGAAGTACCAACATCCTAGAAGAAAACAGTGGTAGCTGTAATACCTAAAAAGGGTAAAGATCCATCAGATCCAGCTTCATACAGGCCCATTTCAATACTAAACCAGGATTATAAAGTGTTTGTGTCTGTAATGACTAAAAGAATAGCAAAAGTAATTCCAAAATTGATAGGTATGGATCAGTGTTAATAAGAAAAACCACCAACAAAACTCGCACACTGAGAACTTAATACTGATCGCTTTCATCTTTATTTACATGGACAAAACTTCATCAGAGTAATTAAATTAAAATGGAATACTCACAGTGTTTTTATTTACTTAAACAACCAATCAGTGAAAATGCTTAATAAATATGGCAAACTCTTACAGGTATAGCTAAATACTAAGAAATGAAAAACAATTAAAACTTCTTGAAACCAATCTTATAAGTAATCGTGTCCTAAAATAAATATTATAATAACATAAGTTAAATATAATAACTACAAAAAATATGATAAGCATAATAAAATCTGACTGGAAAAAATTCCAACAGTACAATGTTATTGTGAATTAGCTCTTATTTTCAGTATACTTGAAATAGAAATGTTATCATTTATACCTGGAAGTTGTGAGGTATTAAGCCTCAATTGCCAACTTAACTCTTTACTTTTTAACCAAGAATCAATATCCCCACACACGGGCGACACCAACAACTCATCTAGGGTGAAAAATATAAACTTCTTAAAATTAGTACAAATGCAAGAATGTTTATAAATTGCATTAGTGGATTTTGCTTTTTTAATATCATATACATGTTCTCTTATTCTATCATGTAGTCTTCTGCTAGTTTACCCTATATAAAATGCTTTACAGGTGTTGCATAATGCCACATACACTAAATGCTTAGTATTACAGTTTAATTTCCCAGGACAGGAAATAGTTCTGTAATAATCATGAATCACTACATAAGGTCCTTCATGAATAAACTTACTCCATCTACAGCTACCACACGTATGCATACTACTATGACTCCACACAGCCTGTTTGTAACAGACTCATAAATATTTTTCAAATTCTTGCCCTTGGAAAAGACTGTTTAGGGATAATTTCCTAGGACTGTCTTTATTTCAGTACTATAAACCAAGTACCAGAACTTCTTTACAGTACTAACATAATAGTGGGTGCTGCTACTAAAAGGTACAGTAAAGGAGATTGGTTCATAATTACTTCCATTAGCAGTCTCATTCAAGTTAGCATTGATCTCAGCCTTCCCCTTAACTATTGGGGCAAATTCATTTTGCCGCTGTCTTACTACTTCCGCTTTTATTTTTCTTAAAATATGTAACGGATAGCCCCTCTCACTAAACATTGTAATCAGATGGTATATCTCTTATTGAAAGCTAGAATCATCTGAAATCAACTGAGATAATCCCAACAACTGACATTTGACTACTGATCTCTTCTGGTAGTGTGGATGACAATTGTCATTGTGTAAGTATGTATTAGAAAATGTTTCTTTTCTGTAGATGGTAGAAGAAAAACACTTAGCCTCCTAGTCCTTCCTTAATTTAATATCTAAGAAATATATACTAATCTCATTAATATTGTAGGTAAACCTGAGAAAACATGTAGACTATACATTCAGAAAATGATGCCATTGGACCACAGAACCTTTCCATAAATTTAAAACATCATCCAAAAATCGGACGTATCCATGGACCAAGGAAAGAAACTCGGGAGGAAATACATAGGTTTTCTCCCACATTGTAAGGACAATATTGGCATAAATGGGGGTGCATGCAGCACCCATTGCAACACCCAAAGTCTGATGAAAAAATTCCCCTTCAGAAAATAAAAAGTTATTATTTAAAACCATCTCCAGTAATGTAGTTACCATTGGAGCATCATGTGGTGACATAGTAGAGTGTTCAAAAATGTATGGAGAGAACCACTCAAGTACCAGCCAGTTTCATGGAAAACTATTGTAAACAGGTCAGCTACATCCACTGTAATAAAAATGATAGATTCAAGGTACTCAATAGAACTTAATTCTAACAAATGCCAAGAATCCTTTAATATATGTTTTTTCTGAGATATTAAAATTTTATACTTTAAATCCACTAATATAGCTAAGGGTTCAGCTTTAGATCCCTTTGCAGAGACTTTCGGTGTAAGGGGAAGATTGTGGGCATCTTTGTGTATTTTACAAATCCCAAAGATGGACGCCACTTTAGGTTTCTCAGCCGTAAGATATTCCCACTCCTCATGAGTCATGTCATCTTGCATGACCATATCCAGCAAATAAAAATCATATCTTGCATACACAATATTAATCTGATCCAAACTGACCCTATTATATGTATTCCCATTAGCTAAAAGTTGGCCCATTTTAAATGAGTAAGCCATACTATTCATAGTGAACCCCACCCCCCATTGGGAATCATGATCCGAATAGTTCTATCTTTCACAGGTTTAGAAAGGAGTTCCCTTTCATCATTGGAAAGATTGTCAGACAAAGATCCCATTTTTTTAATATTTGAAAACACTTGTCTGAACTGTCCCTTACAAATCCATTCAAATATCATGACCATAGGGTTGGGACATAGTAAAAATGCACTTGCCCTACTGGGCCCTGTCTGTGCTACATCAGGGTTACCATTCCTGCTTGCAAAAATAATTTTAATTTACAATTCCTAGCAAGAAGCTTAAGCTGAATTAAAGCATTTACCACATCCAAATTAAAACTAGGAATGAAAGAAAAACCTTTCTTAAATAATGATAAACATATATCAGACAACTCTACTTTGGAAAGATTATACACTTTAAAAGTGGAGGAACCAATAATGTCCATTACTGCATCGTCTGTGAGCATCAGACATCAAATTTACACAAAGTCAATGCTTGTATCTGCCCCAACCTCTTCCCCTGCCTCGAGGAAAAACAAATGTCCTTCTGTGTTGAGGTTTCGAACCAGTCCCTGCACCATGATTGTAGTTCTGTTGATGACCAGCTAATCTGTCTGAACTTCTCATCGGGGACTCTTAAAAAAAAAAAAAAAATTATTATTGTTCTCGATGTCTTTAGTTCCGTTGTCTACACTGTCATTTTCATGGAATGAAACAACCCTGCTAACCCTTCTTGTTGCAGTAATGGGATAGGCTGTACTCTATTCATAATCTGACTTATCCCGATTTAACTTCTTATTTTTATGGCTTTTATTTTTTACTTACATAAGTATCGACTTTGGAAGAAATTCCAAAGAACTGTTGTTTAATGGTAGCGAAAGAAAGGTCTGCATTAATAAGCTCATTTAGGGACCTAAGATCATTGTCAAGTACTGTAATTTTGTTCTCATTTTTCTTTTATTATTCATTTGAGTAAATGAATACCTTTATCATTGTAAAAACTGGAATTGGGCTCAGCACCATTTGGGCACTTCCTTGACCCCTTTGGTACTATTTTGCATCATATACCCTCTTAAGAATACGAATTTTCCAGCTGCAGGTTGCAGATCTTGAATAATTTCTGTTCAAAAGTTTTTATCAGGCCAGAAAGGTCTGCATCAACCTGTTCGGGTATAGAGGTGAAAGAAAACATGTCAGAGTGCATCCAAACATCAAAATCAACTTCTGTTACCTTATTAGCTGGCATAACTAATCCCATTATACTTGTTCCATTTAGACCAGCCACATTAGGATGTCCATTTGTTACCACTTGTGCATATTCGGCAAATTCAAAAATAATTCCTGGCTACTAAACTATGTTGAAGTAGGCAGTCCTACGGAACCAAAGGCAAATCATCAAAGGCAGATGGGGTAGCATACTTAGCAGTCTGCTGTATTAGTAGGGTAAGGTCACCAGGTAATTCCATTAAAGTTTGCAATATTCCAGGCTCGATATGACAAAAACTAATAACCAAGATGACAACTAAATAAACCAATAATCAAAAATAACAAAAGCCACCTATATTGTTTTGTGGAGGGGAGGCAAACATTTGATAACATTAACAAAACATTGATGATCCAGGGGGAAGCCGAATGTAAGAAAATACCATTGTTGTTGGTGGGTCTTGATGCAAAGAGAGTATTTGACAGAGTAAGCTGGGACTTTGTGAGCAGGGAATGAAAGCATTTGCATTTCCTGAAAAAAATATAATGTTGATTAGGAGGATATATGAGGGATTGTAGGTGAAAATTAAAGTGGGTGGGGTCCTCTCTGATAATTTCTTTTTGAACAGAGGAACTAGGCAGGGGTGTTCTCTTTCCTCTTTTATTATTTGCATTATATTTAAAACCATTGCCAAAGAAAATAAGGGACTCAGAAATTCAAGGATATAATTGGTATGGTAGTCAAGAAAAGCTGGCTGTATTTGCCAATGATATAATTTTATACCTGACAAAGCCAGAAAGAGACATTACAGTGTTGTGGAACATTTTGAGACAGGTTCATATCTTTCTGAGATACAAAATTAATGAAGCTAAAACAAAGGCAATAGCGGTAAATTGTGTACCCACATATGAACTGGTTGAGTAATATCCATATTTATGGGGACATGATAAAATTAAATATTTAGGAGTATGGGGTAAATATGATTCTGGTGTGGCAGCTAAGGATATGTGGGAGGAGAATAAACAAAAGATGTGGACAGTAAGATAAAAGCAGTTAAAATGTTTTCAGTCCCATTAGTCTTATACACAAGTCAGGCATATTTTTATCAACCAGAGAAGTTGTGGATAGCAATTAATAAAGAGCTGAAAGACTTTATCTGGGAGGGGAAGGCGGCACGTGTCAAGTGGAATAAACTGATTCTTTCAGTAGAACTGGGCAGATTGGGATTACCTGATTTGAAAGAGTATTTCAGAGCTACAAAATTAAGGCTCCTATACATAGCACAAGCAGAAAACTATAAATCTGATGTTGTTAATCTTCATTCATTCCTTACTAATGGGTTATCAGTTCCGTCCTCAGAACCGAGCCGGTCTTATATCAAGCTCGCGTTAGCCAAAAACTCTCGACCCAAGATCCTACCCAGAATGCTTTGGTTCCTGTTACCTCAGATCTCATTTGCAATGTTGCTGTACAGCCATGTCAAGCCACTCTCTCTCAGCTAAGTGAATAATTTGTTTGGAAAGTTTCTTTATTGTTAGTACTTTAAAACATTTCAATCAGTTTCTATTACTATATTCCTACCCTATCATATCTTTAAGACTCTCTCCCTATAGTTTATTTCCCTTTATTACCCTTTTTCTTACCTTTGAGGTAATTCTTCATTACCATCGTTGGTAGTCCTTCCTTCTCTCTTCTTACCCTTCTGGGCAGCCTTCTTAACTCTTTGGTACTGTCATTCTTCTCCACATCATTAAATTCGGACAAGAAAAGTAGTGTTGGTTTCAAACAATTTAAGGATTGCGACCATAAGTTACTGCTTTCTGATGGCCATGACTTATATGTCTATTGCTTGAATGTCTCCCACTTTACAGTCAATCCTCTGTGTGGGATTTGTAGAAATTTTTCGACCAGGACTCTCAATGAAAGAAAGAGCAAGTTAATCCTGAAAGGTCTCCTCAAAACTCCTTTCTATGAGGCTATCTCTGGGTCGGAGGGCTCACCCCCTCCTGCTAAACCACATAAGAGGCGGTCTTCTTCCTCCTCAAGGTCGCTCACTTCATCTCCCTCTGAAGATCGCAGGGAGTTGACTCATAAGAAGGTAAAAATTTCTAGTCCGGCGCTGCCACCTGTGACCCTTTCAGATCCAGACTCGGCACCAACCCAGTTGATTCTTGCTCCAGCTATGTCCTCTTTACCGGCACCGGCACTGGAGTTCCCAGTGCAGACACTATGGCTCTGACAGTTTTATGTCAGCCTTTACTGGCACTGTCTGTGCAGGTATAGTCTCCTTCGGCACCGTTGGTGCAATCTCCTTCGGCCCCGAGTTTGATGATACTGTTCTCTGTGGTGCAGACACCTTCGGTACCGACATGCTCTTCGGTGCCATCCTTTTCAGCACCATTATTATTACCAGTACATTATTATTACCTTCCTCGACGACACCATATTCATCAGTGCAGACATTTGCCTTTACGGTACAGGCACCTTCGACTTCTGTGGCGCTGCCTTCGTCGGCGCAGTCTACCTCAACACCATTTTCCTCAGTGCAGACACCCTTGGTTCTGGGCTCTGCACCACTCAAACTAGCAAGGACCAAGTACTCTCCTTCTTTGGATCCGTTTGTTGGTAGCCAATATAGCCCTTTTGTAGAAAGGCCAGAATAACCTTCAGGTTTCTCTATGAGGTCGACCAGGAGCCTCTCTAAACAAGACGTGTTGCGGCTTATTGACCAGTTGCTTGTGGCCAGGGGTCTCTCTCAATCATCTAAAGCTACATTCCCTCTTTCAGGTGAACGCATTTCTCCTCAGACTCCAACGTAAACTCCTCCTTTGACTTCCATGCAAGCATCGAAGCCCCTTCCTCCGACAGCAGTTTCCCTCCACCTGACCCCAATAGTGGTCCTCACTTTGCAGCTGGAGTTGTCATTGTGGCCCTCGGTGCACTGGGCATCGAGCTTTTCTCAGGCTAGTGGCTGTGCTGTGGGGGAGGGCATTTTTGGTTCCATGCAGATTTTTTCTATGGCACCTTCCAGGAATCCTCCCTCCCTCACACTCCACAGCCCTCTTGAGAATCCTGGTCTGGGGGTTCTGGTCATCGTTGCAGGGTGTGACCCCAGTTCCGAGGTTGTCATACTCTGTTCTGGGCTCCCATCCCTCTTTGGGCGGTCGCCGATGAGCTTGTTCAGCTCATCGTCCAGCATGCATGGAAGGCTCTTCACACCTTGGAAGCTATACCATGGAGGCCTGACAAGATCTTATCTCCCCCAGCTGAGCATTCCCTTTGGTCAAAAGGTCTTCCAGTAGATGCCATGGTGGTGGTGGCTGTAACCAAGAAAGACTTGGCAGAAGAGAGCCAGACTGTCCATCCACCCAACAAGGAGTCCCGGGCAATAGACAGACTCGGGAAGCGTGTGTTTGCTTCATCGACCTTCGCCATAAGGTCCTTGAACTATTTGGCACACTTTACAAGGCTCCAGAGGGATCTTATCAACCAAATCTCTGAAACCTTGGCAGGAGCTGTTTCTGAGGAGGTCCATGACAATGTAGCTTCTCAGATAGCGACCCTAGAATCCTTATCCAATTCTTACATGCATCTTATTTCACACACAATAGAAGGAGCGGCTAGAGTGGCAGGTACAGGTATAGTCACGAGATGACATGCCTGGATGCATCCTTGTGACTTTGCAGACTCCTTTAAGGCTTCCTTTATGAATGCCCCCATCGAGGCTGCTTCTTTGTTTGGCCTTGCGAACAAGATGGCAAAACCCTATCTGCCGTTGGTGTCAGACACTCCACTCCTCAATAATTCTACTCCGGAAATCAGAGGAGCGGGAAGATGTGGCACAGAATATCACAGGGCTGTTTCCTTGATGCACATACCAAGTTTTCCCCTAGAGGCAGAGGGGGAAACTCCAATGGAAGATGCCCCTTTTGGGATAGAGGAGGTCCGCGAAACCAGGGTTCCAGAGATTCTTTCTCTGGCCAACCCTATCAGCACTCCTGAAGCATTGCCCAACTGCTCACCTCTGGAAGTGGTCGGGGGTCATTTTTCCTTGTACCCCACTGCTTGGCGAAACATAACCACCGACTCTTGGCTACTATGGATAATATCCAGAGCTATCACATCCCCTTTTATCTCTGTCCAACTTCATCCAGAGACTTGCCAGATGTTCCATCCAATCAAAGGGAAGCAGCAGCACACAAACTCCGAAAGCTGCTACAAAAAAAGAGGCATCCAGACAGTTTCCCCCAGACCAGATAGGATCCGTTTTTACTCAAGGTTCTTTTTGGTGTCAAAAAAAGACAGGGGACTGGAGACCAATTCCGGATTTCAGCACACTGAACAAATTCGTAAAAAAAGAGAAATTCTGGATGGTCACGGTTCAATCTATCCTTCCTCTTCTGAAAGAAGATGATTGGATGTGCTCTGTAGCTCTTCAAGATGCATATTACCATATAAAAATGGACAAGTGCTCAAGAAGATACCTTTGCTTCTGCATAGGAGCCAGTCACTACCAATTTTGAGCACTGCCCTTTGGTCGCTCTATAGCCCCCAGAGTGTTCACCAAATGCATGGCAGTGGTCATCACTCACCTGCGACTTCAAGGATTCCAGGCGTTTCCATATCTAGACAACTGGCTCCTCACTGCCCCCACCAAGCGCCTACTGGAAGAAGCCCTAGACTACACTCTCCTCACAGCACGATGCCTGGGAATCACTGTAAACTGGGAGAAGTCCAACACAACCCCAGCACAGTCTTTAGAATTCATCAGGGTACTGTTTGACATGAGGAATTGCACAGCATCTCTTCCGGATGATGGACTTCAAAGAATAAGACAACACGTTCAGCCGCTACTCTGTCACCACAAATCTTCCGCTCGGTCCATACTTCAACTCTTGGAGTCAATGGCAGCCTTGATCACCATTGTTCCTCTGGCCAGATTCCACATGAAACGTCTCCAGTGGTTGCTTCTCACTCCATGGTACTCTCTACAACACCCTTTGTCTTTTCAGATAAGTGTAACTCAGAGATGCAAGCAAGATTTGCTGTCATGGACGTCTCAAAACTCCCAACAATGGTCTCGCCCCTTCAGCCCCCATTAACCGAAAGCCACGGTGACAACAGATGCCTCCCTGATGGGGTGAGGGGGCTATGTCAGGGAAACTCGGCCCAAGGCACCTGGTCGGAGACAGAGGCCCTTTTGCATATCAGTGTCCTGGAACTGAGGGTGGTGCTACTAACGTTGCAAGTATTCCATTCCATTCTTCCATCAGGGACTATTGCGATCCAATTAGACAACATGTCAGTGGTCTGGTACATCAACAAGCAAGGAGGCACCAGATCTTATCCATTATGCTGAAAGACCTTGAGAATATGGCAATGGGTGATAGCTTCCAACCGCTTTTTAATTGCAACGCATATTCCCGGGAGCTCCAATGTGTAGCGGACAAGTTGAGCAGGTGCATTCTACTACCTCACTAGTGGTCCCTCAACCCTGTGATAGCGGCAAAAATTTTCAACTGCTGGGGCCAGCCATGCTGCGACCTATTCCCCTCCCTAACCAACTACAAGTGCAGCAACTATTTTGCCCTGATCCCCCTCAGGGACAGTCACTGAGAGACGCTTTAGTCCACGTTTGGCCCTCAGGTCTACTTTATGCTTATCCTCCTCTCCCCCCTCATCTCCCAGTTTTTGAAGAAAGCATGGCAGTTGAAAAGCAAAGTGATCCTCATTGCTCCATACTGGCCTCTGCAAGTCTGGTTCCCCTTCCTCTGGCCTCACCTGCTAGATCGACCATGGATCCTCAATCCATCCCCAACGTTGATCTCCCATCTGCAGGGTCTGACTCACCCCAATCTAACAACCCTGAAGCTGACAGCTTGGTTTCTCCACTTCCAATGATTGCCAGGCAAGATAACCTCTCGTCCCCGGTGCACAGTATTCTTATCGCATCTCATAAACCTTCCACCAGACAAATCTATCTCAGTAAATGGAAAAGGTTTTCTTTATGGGAAGTAAATAAACAATTAGACCCCTTGTCAGTCCCACTTTCGGTGGTTCTGGATTACTTATCACATCTTTTCCACTCCGGGGTGTCTGCCTCTACTATTCGTGTTCATTTAGCTGCCATTTCAGATTTCTACATTGGTTTTCAGGATTTTGCATTCATGTCATGTAGACTCTGTCAAACTTTCATAAAGGGGGTTCTTCACCTAAAACCTCCCTTTAGAGAACCAGTACAACCTTGGGATTTGGCCTTGGTTCTACAAGCCCTAACAGCTCCCCCCTTTGAACCTGTGTCTTCTTGTGATTTAAAGTACCTGTCTTGGAAAACTTTGTTTCTGGTTGCAATCACATCGGCCAGACATTTGTCAGAACTTCAAGCCTTATGCATCAAACATCTCTACCTTATCTTCCATAAGGATAGAGTATCACTGAGAACTAATTCTTCCTTTTTACTGAAAGTGGTGTCAGAGTAGTCTATCAACCAGTCTGTTGACCTTCCAGTATTTTTTCCTAATCATTCTAACAAGGGAGAGTATTTCCTGCACTCCCTGGATGTTCATAGGCAAATACGATTCTATCTGGACAGAACAAAATCTACCCATAAATCAGACCAACTATTTCTGGCCTTTTCTGGACCAAGACTAGGTCATCATGTCTCAAATGTTACATTGGTGTCATGGTTGAGAAATTGCATTACTTTTATCTACAACAAGAACAATATCACCTTGCCTCACCCAGTGAAAGCACATTCTACAAGGTCTATGGCAACTTCAGCAGCTTTCCATGCTAGGGCTTCCCTCAGTAATATTTGCTCAGCTGCATCTTGGGCCAAACCTCATACTTTTATCTTTCATTATAAATTGGATTTGGCCTCCAGAGGTAGAGCTTCTTTTGGCTCCATGGTGCTCAGGAATGTCCTTCCATGAGGGCCACCCAGGGATACAAGTAGCTGGGGACTCTGTACCATCAGTAAAGAATGAGCGAAGATTAACAACATCAGATAAAGAAGTTATGTGTTACCGTAACGTTCCATCTGTGTTGTTGATCTTCATTCATTCATTACTCGCCACCCTCTGTCCCCCTCCAGATGTTCCTGTTTTTTTCTTATATACGCCTTTATTGTAGGTCTGTTATGATGAGAGGTAGCCTCTACTTTTGTCTGTCAATTTACAAACTCGATCTGAGGTAACAGGGAGCAGAGCATTCTGGGTAGGATCTTGGCTCAAGAGTTTTTGTCTAACGCAAGCTTGATATAAGGCCGGCTCAGTCCCGAGGACGGAACCGATAACCCATCAGTAATGGATGAACGAAGATCAACAACACAGATGGAACATTATGGTAAGACATAACTTCTTTTTCAAAGTGGAAAGGAATGCTAATGAAACAGGTGGGATGCTTAAGAAATAAGGAGAGACTGGGATTTTGGATACAGCCTTTTAAGGAGAATAACAGTAATCATACAGAATATAGATATTCTAAGAGCTAAACCAACACGGGAATGGAGAAAGGAGGGTCTGCCGATAGAGATGACTGCAATTAGGGATATAGACAATAGACAAGAGGGGGCTGGAATTTATTGGAGAAAACTGGCAAAGGAACCACGGTATTGGGAGCAAATAACTAGAGAGGGAAAGATGATAGAATGGGAAGATGCCAAGAATGTATTTGGACTGCAAGTTAGAGACTGCCTTATCTATCAAGAATTGATATCAGAGTATAGGCAAAGAGAAGGAAATAGAGGGTCCTTAATGAAAGACCAGCACTGGTAGAGTTTTTAGTAGAATCTAGTTGGTGTTAGAAAAGGAATAATTAGTAGAGCATATAAAATATTGCATGATGACTATAAGAATCAATCAGAGGAGGTTAGAATGTATTGAGAAGAGAGGCTGGATAAGCAATTCACAAAGAAACAATGTGGGAATATATGTTTGTCTCCCAAACATGTAACAAAATCTAGAAGATTTACGATTTTGCTTGGAAATGTTTACATAGATATTTTTATACCCCAAGTAGACTCCAGGGAATTTTTCCTCAGGTAGACACCAAATGTTGGAGGTGTGATGGGGAAGAAATATGTAACTGGGAATATATATTCTGGGAGTGTAATGAGTTGGCAGACTTTAAAGATTCCTTGCAGACAGTTCTATCAGAAATACTGGGTGAGCCAATTGGTGTAACTAGGTAAGATTTTATTGAGCTTTGAAACCAAATTGGAATTGCCTAGACATAGTAAGGCCTTGCTGAGTCTAATTATGGTGGCTGCCAAAAAAAGCAGTTACTAAAAAATGGAAATCAAAGTCTAAACCAACTGTACTAGAAGTAGTGACTATAGTAACAGAGATAAAACAACTGGAATTGGGATCTTTAGAAAAGGGTAGGAGCAAATTACTTAGGAAAAATTGGAATTGTGGGAACAATGCATACAGGGGAGGAATTAGGTTTAAAAGAAGGCAGCGATTTGAATTAGATATGTAACGTCTGACTGACAATGATTGGGCAGATTATAAGTAATGTATAATGTTTGCAACTAAAATTATGTCAATATGGTTTGTGATGTAAAATACTTGCAACTAAGATTATGTCAATATGGTTTGTTCTCATTTATATAAATGTATGATTGCTTATGGCATAACTGATAATTTAATAAAGATGTTTCTTGTTTAAAAAAACACACAGATTTTGAACTACATCAAGTAAGAGGTTTGCAAATACGAATTCTTTAGAGGTTTTTCATTGTCTAATAACTGAAAAGGGTTGTTAAAAGATCTAAACTTTAATATCTACTACCTTTTTCTGCTTTGGATAGTCTTGAAGCTGAACCTTTCAGGTTTTGTCAAACATTGCGACGAAGAGACTGTTTTAGGCAAGGTAGTAGAAATGCAGTGAGAAATTTGGTTCACAAAAATGAACTTTAGAATTTTGATGTAAATGATAAGAATTTGTTTAATTTGTCAGTATATTCCCTGGAAGAAGGACTATTTGATAAGTTTGAAATTGATTCATCAGAAGATGATGGAAGCAGTTTAGATGTCTTACATATGATTGAATTACTTTGTCTGCTTTAAAATCATGGAGTAATTTCCTGTGTTTGACTCTGTTTGGCAGGATTTTACAGGTGAATTCTTTAACCACAAGAGGCAATATGAAATGTAGTTTAACAAAAGGTGAATAGGAAGTTCCAACACAGTTTATAGTTTACAAGACAGACAAAGGAAGCCACATAATTTATTTTTTTATTTACTAACTTTTTTCAGTGTAACTGAGCAGTGCCCTTTTTAAGTGGATGGCCAGGGAGAAAAGCACCATTATATAGACACCATGGACATCATTTGTATTGTTTCATCATTTATAGTCGGTTTTATTCGTGAGCAACAGTTTTATTATTCAGAGATCATTGACATCAGTTACATCTTTTACAAACTGTTTTCATTAAAAATAACAGTTGCATGGGTTGTATATGATTTTTTTCATTTATTTATATGCAGTGCAGCATAATCAGTATACATAGATTGTCAGGTTTTTACGTAAGAATATTTGTTACTATAAAGACTTGTTCAAAATGTAGGACGTAATAAGATAAGATAAAGAGTTAGAGCAGCTAAAGAAAGGAAGGAGGAGAGAGGCCGCAAGGAAGATAAAGGAGATGAAATGATAGAGGGTATAGTTTTGATAATAGTACATTAAGCTTTGTGCAACAGAGACTAATGGCACAAATTCATATAGCTATATTAGTACCAGTTTAACCATGGGGAGTGTAGGTGCATAGCCATTATAATAGCAGGTGTGTTTCTTCAATTGACATTTAAGGTTTTTCAGGTTACAGAATGTTCTTAATTGGATTGGAATGATATTCCTACTATTATCAATGCAGTGTTAATACAAGGAATATTCTACATTATTGTTAAGATAAGTTATAGAGAGTAATGATTTGTCAGTGGAGTGTAGAGGTCTGTTATTAGCGTAAGGTTGAATGATTGAGTGAAGAGCTGGGAATTTTTCAGTGATGAGCACAATAGAGAATTGTTTAGTGCAAGCCAGTTTAGTTGTTTTAGAGCAGGAGGCAGTGATGTGATTAATCTATATTCTTGGTTAGTTGCAAATTTGGCTTCTTTATTCTAGCATTATCCTAGTTTGGCTGATAAAGAAGAGTTGAGATTAGTTTGAATTATTAGTAGAAAACAAGTGGCTATGTTTTTTAGATTTGATGTGTTTTCTTTATAGCTTGCTGAAGGTGGAAATCAAATCTGAGGTGGTCATTTACAATCACACCTTGTAGTTTGGTGTGGGATATCAGTTCTGCATTGGTCTTGTTGGATGACAGTATATTAAAGGTAATTTTTGGGAGCATTGAGAGAGATTTGGTGGTGAATAGTAGTAGTTTAGTTTTTTTGTTTTGTTTTGTTTTTTGATTCTAACATATGTACCTGTATTAGTAAAGATGAAATCCTTCCAGCAGAGTTGATCCTGACAAAACTGTCTGAAAAGGGATAAGTATTAAAAGTTGGAGACACTACAGTGTTTGTGGAAAATTATTATTTGCTTTACATTAGGCAGAAGGGAAACAGATTTGTTACAGTCAATTGGGAAATGTTGAGACAGATGTGAGATTAAAGCTGCTGTATCCTGCTGTATTCAGAATATTTTTTTTCCTGAAGGATCAAAGTCACTTTGTAATGCAGAACAGGCTAAGGAGGAAATACAAAGTTTGTCCAAAAAAAAGTGAGCTATCAAGCAGAAGAGGACTCTGCTCTCATTCTTTTTATAATAAAGCACATGGCGAGACTTTGCCAGTGAAACCTTTTCCAATGTTCCAAAGGAAAATGCCTGAAAGAGAAAAAAAGCACAAGAGTTGACTAGAAGAATCAGGAATAGCTTGGAATTGAACTGGGTTCTGGTTTTGGGAAGATGAACAGGAAGAAAACTAGCAACATGGAAATTAGTGAATTAATGTGTGATTACAAAGCATCAGTCGCTTTTATGAAATACGTCTGTCGAAGAAAAAGTAAAAAGAATGGACTTGTTGACTTTGCTAAACCTGTGGGGAACTGAAAGGCATTTGCCTCACTTCATGTCATGATGTCATAATATTTGGAAGGACACTTGGGGGAAGAGAGGAGGAAGGAAAAAGGTAACTGCAGGTAAAACAATTACTATTCTTAACAGTATTTATATAAAGCTTTTCATGAAATAAATTGTATGTAAAGCATTTTTAGTTATTGTTGTATGTAACAAAGTTAACAAATGCCTTTTTTCTTTCTTAGTTTTTTTAGTATTAAGGATCATAGGCATTAGAATGCAAAAAGAGAAAATAGGCTAGACAAAAGCATATTTAAGTTAATAGGCTGTAATCATGAATTGTGGAGGTGGGGGATGTGGTACAAAAGTCCATAGATTATAATATATGTTGAACTGATATGTTTTCTCTTGTTTTTGCATAAGTGAATGTCTGGATTAAGACCCTTTTCTTAATCTAATAACAAGTTTTAAATGGAAACAAATAAAGCATGCAAGTTATTTTTCACATCCTGGAGGGAAATAAATGTAAGAAAGAACAAATACCAAGTAATGTAATTAGGAGCACATGTAGTAACATGCTTCTTAATAATAACCTCAACTTTACGTTAGATGAGGTGTGTGTTTGCAGCTATCTATTTAGGACAGTTGTGAAGGGTTGAATTCCAGGGTTTATACTAAATGATTGAAGACG
The DNA here is from genome assembly GCF_019279795.1 of Protopterus annectens. Lineage (NCBI taxonomy): Eukaryota > Metazoa > Chordata > Ceratodontiformes > Protopteridae > Protopterus > Protopterus annectens. The sequence continues at coordinate 653,481,403 of NC_056729.1, read as the reverse complement.
CATTGTTTCGAATGCGTCTTGATCAAACTTGATAGCACGAAAAGGCAAAATAGCAAAACGGCATATAAGCAAGTTCTTTCCCAGGGAAAGAATTTGCTTGGCCGATTCCGTTACTTTGCCGTTTTCGTCACTGTAGTGTGATCACAGAGTTGGTATATTTACATAGGGGAGTGTGGGGGCACAGTGATGGGTGTGTTTGTTTTTTTGTTTGACTGTTTTCATTAAAACAAAATGTCTTCTAAAACCTGAGAACTCTAAGGCTTACAGTTTGGATAATTTAGATTTCATTTAGGCTTGTGTTTTCCAAGGACAGGTTCAGTATCTTAAGAATGATTTGGAAACCAAATACAAGGAAATCTTACCTACTTAAACTGAAGAGATTCTACCTCTGACATCAAAGTAAGGGACAAGACCCAGCATAGACCATGATATCCATGATCCTCAAATACCTATCAGAACTTTAAAAATTAGAAATGTCCTGTGCCTCTTTAAGGGTATACATCTTGGCTGTTTCAGCCTTCCTGCTTGCCTGCCTTGGGATCTATCTGTATACCATGTAAAGCAATTCCTAAAAGGGGTTCTTCACCCAAGGACCCTCAGCCAGGAACCTGCTGCATCACAGAACCTCAACTGTGTCCTTCAGAAGCTAATACTAACACTTTTGAACCACGTGCTTCTATATTGCTGAAGCTCCTGACCTGGAAAACTGTCTTCTTAGTAGCTGATGTTACTTCAATCAGAAGAATTTCAAACTACAGGCTATCATATGCTTATGTTATTCCACACAGTCACTGCATGCACCAGCCCTTCTTTCATGCCAAAAGTAATCAGGCCAATCACCTCCCATTGTCCACACCCCAGGGAAGAGAAGGGAGGATTCTACACTCCCTGGTAGTGCCAGGCAATTGAGATATTACTTGGACAGAAAAAAAACTGGTTCTTAGTTATATCCTTAGATTAGAGTAGGGAGGGAAGGCCTGTTTCCAAAAAAAAAAAAAAAAAAAAAAAAAAAAAAAAAAAGCAGACTTTCTCTAAACGATTAGTCCAGTGTATTTGTTTCTGTTACTTTTTCTTAACAAGATGGTACCAGGGCAGGTGCAGGCTCATTGTACTGGAGCCACCAGAGCCACTACTGCCTTCCTTAGGGGATCGACACATGTAGTTACCCAGTCCAAAGTTTACATGCCAACAGAGCAGGGTTTGCCACAGCCATCCTTCAAGGGTTACTTCAGCCAGCATTTCCTTAGAGCCCCCCACCTATTGGTCTTTTTGCTTTGTGAGTCTTCCCAAATGTGAAGACTACTGTAATAGTGAACCAGTCAATGAGCATAATGCAGTTGTGTTCCCAACCTTCCATAATTGAAGATTTTCTAATATGTTCATTTTTGCAGCACTACCTCTCTCTGCACTCTTCTCTGCCTATCATGTGGACATCTGCAGGCTAGGGTTGTACACAGTCAACCCTCCTCCTTACTTCCCTCTGTACTATCAGGTATACACAGAACTTATAGAGAGCCAGCTTTGGAGAGGGACTCTTCTTTTCAGACTGCTGTGCACCTGAGCCCAGATACATCTAAGTTACTAGGACAAAAAAGTGCATAACACAGCACAGATGGGCATCCCTATTACAACACAGATGTGCCTAGAGGCAGAATGATTCTAAGTTCTGGAAGTCAGCTGGACAACAGGTCATTTGTGGCAGAAGCCCCAACTTTTAAAAACTGCTACACCAATCAGTATACTTAATCATCTACAATTATGGCAAGGTCCTAACACTGCTGTAGTTTCTTACACCCAGCCTGCAAACAGAATGGTATAGCTGGGACCCACTTTATAGCTTGTATTGCACATCTGCTAATCTGCTAATTAAAAATTGTTGTTTATGGCAAATTGTCATCACTGCTGGGATCACCTTATTCTGTGACTTGATGTTCATGTTGAGATTGCAGTGATGGGAGCCATTGAACCCGCATCTTCACACAGGTGAATTGGAAAAGCATGTTTATATTTTGTTGCAGCTTCACTTTATATTTTTGCCATGATTGTTTTCACTGTCTCTACATTCTTGGCCTAGGTTATAACTGAAAACGGTCTATGAACCAGTTCACTTATCCAGTTAACTGTATTAAGTAAATACATAGACATACAGACAGATAAATAGAAACATAAAATATTACCTAGATGAACTATTCTTTGGTGTAACTTGCTAGAAATAATTAGAATGTATGTGTGTCAAATGGAAGATGCTTAGAATCTAGAAACAGTCTCTTTTGGGAGTAGGGTACAGCCACGTAAACAATTCAAGTCAAATCTAAAAAATTCTTCAATCTTTACTCTTGTATGCCCATTCACAGCATCAAGTTCAAACAAAGATCCTCAAAGTGAATTTGGATGGTTTGTCTAGCTGATCATAAAGAACATAGTTTGCAGGCTTTCAAACTGCATTTTTCCCATAAAATAACAATAATCCCAAATGCCAAAGCTGATTTTCAAGCACTGCTTAGCAGTATCAGCACCTCTTCATAGCACTTGCGATGAGTGTCGCACATGTTGTTAGAAATAATACATTTTAAGTGTCAACTGAAAAGCTGGCCTACACATCTGCATTTAGACTCCTGTATTTTTCCATCCATGACTGCTGATTTTGATGGTCAGTTGTTCATAGGTTCATAGGTTCGTACTAGGCTATCTGCCCTAGGGCATTTATAAGCCTAGCTAGTGTGTGTGTGTGGCTTTCACCACCCTTTAGGATGAGAATACTACGCCCATTTAGGGTTTAGTTTACTGTGCCTCTGTCTAGTAGTGACACAGAGATGACCCCTGGGGTAAACCTACGATCTCCCATCCACTCGTCAAGATTTCTCTTGAATAGAGTTAGTGAGGGGCTCTGCCTAACATGGATTGGGATTCTGTTCCAGAGTGTAGGGAGCCTCTGGGTTATGAATCTGTCCCTCCAGCACGTCCTATTTATTTCTGTGTTGAGGTTTAAGTCTCTTGCTCTCGTGGCTCTGATGGATTTGGATTTTCTGAGGTGGAGCATGTCTATTAATTCCGGATTGGACATGGCCTTGTACGTCAGGCACAGATCACCTCTGAGTAGGCGGTATGCGACTGAATAGAGCTGGAGTTTTTCAGTCGGGCAGCATATGACATATGTTTAAGACCCTTTATCCTCTTGGTGAGGAACTTTTGGGGTCTTTCCAACTGCTGCAGGTGTCGGGTGAGATACATCCCAAATGGGGCATTGTACTCAATCATTGGCCTGATAAGAGAAGAGTATAGGGGCACAATGACCTCTCTTGATCTAGCTGTGAAACCCTTCATGATAAGGTGGGCAATATAGAAGGTCTTCCTAACCACTTTGGCAATGTGAGTGTCAAATGAGAGGTTACTGTCAACCTGGGTCCCTAGGTCCCCGATTACCTCTTCCGTACTTAATGGATTACCACCTATGTGGTAATTTGTGGGTACCTTGTTTTTCCCAAAGGGTATGACTATACATTTTTTGGTGTTCAGCTTAAGGCCATGGCTCTGGCACCAATTATCCGTTTCTATGAGGCCTCTCTGAAGGATGTTTGTGTCCGCTGGAGTATCAATTATGGCGCCCAGTTTGCAGTTATCTGCTAACTTTGTCAGCCACGATCCTCCTATGTTTGCCTGTACCTCGGAAAAATAAATGCTGAACAAGAGAGGTCCCAGGACTGAGCCCTGTGGGACACTGCTTGTGACCAGCTTAGAGTCTGACATAGCTCCAGCAACTCTGACCCTGTGGGTTCTGTCCTTGAGCCAGTTTGCAACCCATCTTGTGACATATGGGTTTACATTTAGGCTGGTGAGTTTGTCTATGATGCCCGAGTGGGGTATTGTGTCAAAGGCTTTTGCAAGGTCAAGGTAGGCTGTGTGAACTGCCTTACCCTCATCAATGGCCTTAGTGACTGTTTCAAAAAAGTCGACCAAGTTCAAAAGGCAGGATCTGCCCTTGGCAAAGCCAAATTGGGTAGGATCCAATGTCTGTAGGTCCCCAATGTCTTTGTTTGTGAGTTCCATAATGATCCTCTCCATAGCTTTGCAGACCAGGCTCGTCAAGCTTATGGGTCGGTAATTTCCAGGGTCCGTAGAAGCACCGCCTTTGTGAAGTGGGACCACTGTTGCCGTACACCACGTTTGAGTATATTGGCTTCTTTCTCCCTACTACCATATATAAGCTGCATACTGTGCAGTTCTGAGTAAATTATTTAACAAGACAGTACTTCTGGGTTAAAAAAATACTTTGGAGTCACCAAAAGAACCATGCAATAATTAACACTAAACAGCAAGTTAAGCAGTAACAGACTTTCATCTTTGATCAACTTAGACTTCTTCAGAACTCAGCATGGCATTAAACATTTTTTCTTAAATGTACAGATTACTCTACCTTTAAAAATGTTTAACCAATCACAGTCAACAATTCTTCTTCATTAAACACTTAAAGTTGATCACTTCATTCAAGCCAGGGGATATAATGGCATCAAGTGTAATCTGCCATATTAATAATTTTTTTTCTAAAGAAAATTACATGACATTGTGTAATATTCTGCTATACAAAATAAAGTACAAAATGTGAAGTTTTCAAAATTTGAATAACTTAAGGTATGCTTACATAGGGCATTCACAATGACTTTATTTTTAATTGTCTAATTGTATAACAAAGCAGAACATTATATTATCAAGATCTTGTCTGGATATTTGACAGAATGGAACAAGAGTTGCTGGAGCTTATAGTTCAACAACATAGAAGTGAGTTCCCTTCTTTGATACTGGAAAATGTAAATCTTTGTAGAAGTATTCAGTGGGATCTATTCTGGTCAGCTTAGGAATAATATCAAAAATTTGTTTTTTTGTCATTAAAAACATTTTGAAAATGTTATAAAGGTACAGAAACAGAATACATTTCAAATAAACTGTAATGCCCATGAAAAGGAGGATGTTTATCCAGTTTCATAGTAAAGCCATCTATCCAAGTATGTCAACCAATGAAAAGAAATCGAACATGGGCAATTCTAATTCTTCTGCAACTTTTGAGTTTAAGAACAACACACTAAAGGGTTTCCGGCAATTGGCTAATAGAAGGAACAATAGGTCCCAACAAGATCTGCATTAGGATTTCAACCAATATTAAGTAAATCAAGATTTTTTTGAGGGAGCCAGATCAACAGACAACGGTACAGTCAGTGTGGACATTTCAACTTTTCAAGAAAAGATTGCGTTTCTCTTCATGGTAAGAAACATTTGGTAAAAGAGACAGTTACTGTAGGTTATGAGTATAATTGTGACACTTTTTCACTAGAGAATATGCTTGGAACTGAATTAAAAATGATTTAGTGAAAGGATTACATAATGACTCCTGCATAAAAAAGCAACATTTTGATAATGCCATTTTGTGAGTTTTGTAATTCTGGTTACAATGCTGTAAGAAATAATAACATAAAAGTGAATTTATTTGAAGATTGTGGTTTTTCAGAAAACTTTAAGAACACAGTATAGATGAGCAAAGTATAACTGAGGAAATGTTAATTATGTGTGGTGATGTTCCTGAATAGAGTAATTCTGTACAAGATATTTTATTTATATATTTGTTTTTTACCAGTAAAGTTTACTGATCATAATAGACCATTTACAGGCACAGTTCAGGTGAAGAAATTCACAAACAATAAATAAATAAATAAATACAATAAGAAACATGGAGTAATTACAGAAAGTAGAGTCCCACAGCTGATTGAAATAATTGTATGTAATACAAAATATAAATGTAGCATACAGTGAAGGACACATACATAAGGTCTAATCAGAAGAGACAGACATACATTGATAATTTAAGCAGCAGTATTTTTAATGAACTGTCAGTTCTAAAATAAATTCTCTGTATGTACTACAGTTTGTGGCTTTAAAGTGTGTATAAGTACATTTAATGTTAAATATTTATTAACATGCATGTTTGGTACAAACACCATGTTTAAAACAGTCTCCATAATCCTGCTACTAATCCAACTTTAACTGCTTTTTCAAAGACTATACACAGATGAATTTAGGCAAATATTGGCAAACTTAAGAAAAAGTTTTATAGTTTAAAATGACATGAGTATGAGGCATTAAATAAATTAAATAAGAATAAAGAATTAGGATACATGAAGGCAATAAATGCAATCAACATAGTTATGTATATAGATCAGTACACAATTAGAACTGGAATTGGGATCTTTAGAAAAGGGTAGGAGCAAGTTACATAGAAAACATGGAAATTGTAGGAACAATACATGCAGAATAATGTTTTGGAGGAGGACTGAGGTTTAAGAGAAAGCAGGAATTGATCAGTTTATGTAATGTTGGATTTGAAGTGTATAATGTTTACAACTGGGAATATGTTAATATGGTTTGTTTTCTTTTATATGAATCTATGTTTGCCTGTGCCGTAAGTGATAATTAAATAAAGATGTTAAAAAAAGTTTAGTTGTTTGCACCTGCAGGCAGCTTGCCAGCAATAAGGAAATTATTCACATTTTATGTTCAGGAACAATAATTGCTTCATATTGTAAAAAACATCTACAAGGGAACGTAACATACTAGATATTGTTTGCATTCCTAAAAATTACTGTTACTTCATGTCACGTTTTAACACATTGATGTACAGTGATCATGGGGTTATAAAGGTTAGTTTGTTGCTGGATAATCCTGCCAAAATGAAATCTAAAGCAGTACACAAACAATTAATTACAGATTGTATGGAAGCAGAACAGTCACTATATAAAAGTAATTGGAGTAATGCGTTCAGTGGAAAAACTGCAGAAAGAATATGGAAAGTTTTGAAAGAGAAATTGTTTGAATGCAAAAACTCAAATAAAATGATTAACATCAAGATCTAGGCATACAGCGTTAGGGGGATATATTTCTATAAAAACAAGACACCTGATTAAAGTGAGAAATATAAAACATAAAAAATGGAGAGAGGTCAAACTCCAACTTTAAATACTAAAATAAACAAGCTGGACAAACAAATTAAGCATAGTGTGAGACAAGATCAAGAAAAATTTGAAGAAAATGTATATAAAGATACAGACCACAATAGGAGACCATTTTGTAGACACACAAGATGCAGAAGGAGTAAAGACATAGAAACCTATAAACCGTGTGTTGATTCTAAAATGTATTCTAAGACAACAGAATCTTATGAAAAACAGTTTGGCTTTGCAAAGGGGTTGATAAGTTTTCCTAGTGACATCCAGGTAACCTCAGATACTGAAATCAAATTAGATTATATTGAAAAAGAACTATGCAAACTGAATTCAAACAATGCACAAGGAGGATAAAGAATTAGTAATAATGACCTGAGAACAAGAACTTACAGTACTGTTGTATCTATTATTTACTAGGTCATATAACTATGATGACATTCCTCAAGACTGGAGACATGCACTTATTAAACCTGTCTTTAAAGGAAATGGGTGTAGTACAAACCCAGTGTAATACAGATCTCTAAGTCTACTTTCATGTTGTGGAAAAATAATGAAGAAGGTAATATTGGATAAGATATTGTCATAATTGGAAAGGTTGGGAGTTGAAACTATATCCGCATGCATATTTTAAAAAGAGTTCTGTTACCACCTGTAACATAATGTTCTGTGACAATATAATAACTATGAATTAAATGTGGCGGTGATGTCATTGTATATAGATTTAACTTCAGTATTTGACAGGGGCATAAACAAAACATTGATCAGTAAATTAGTACAGCTATGTGTTGATGTATTCTTGATAAGATGGATAGCTGCATGGCTTCCAAGTAGGACATTTCAAGAATCATGCAGCAATTGGACTGGTGAAATTCTTGCTTACAGTCAGGGTGTCCCATATGGCTCTGTCCTAGGCCCTTACTTATTTAGATTATATCTTTCAGATCTATCTTTTTCATTTGAGGTTTTCTGCTGTCTATATGCTGATGACTTGAAATTTGGTAAACTGATTACATGTGTTACAGGTAGGGATGTCTGCAAAAGAACTTGACTAAATTGACCATTTGGGCATAGGAGACTAATATCCTGATAAATACATCAAAGAAAAACAAAGCATATGAAATGTGAGAGACATAAATTGAAAGGGAAATATTTTATACAGCACTCAGTGATTGAAACTGTTGATTCATTTAAGGACCTGGGTATATGGATAGATCCAGCTTTGAGTTTTTCTAATCCTATCAGCCAATTGGTTAATGACAGTTATAGAACAAATTTATAAAGTCTAGGAAATCAGAAAGCCAAACATGGGTATGGAACAACAATATGGAAACCTTATAAGAAAACAAGCGTGAGTAAATTGGAAAGAGTACAGCAGAAATATACCAAGGTCTTCCATGCATGTGAAAATTTACATTACTATGAAAAACTAAGTTATCTGAATTTGTACAGTGTTTCCTATAGATATTTAAATGGAGATCTTAGTCAGGTGTATAGGTTATTTAGGTATATCTACCTCTGGGAATGTTTAGGGTTATCAAAAAATAGTTGAGATTCATCGGACAGCTTATGTAGAAGATTGTATAGGAATGAAAAGCTTACTAATTGGCTGTCTGAGAGAGCAGTTGATGCATGGAACAGACTATCAAAATACATTAAAGCAAGCACTAATTTAGATATTTTTAAGAGCAGTCTGGAACATTATTATGCGAACAACTGTTTTGGTATATTGGTGGTCTAGAAGGGCATTAATGCCCATCCTTGAAGTATATGTATATATGTATATCTGTATGTAAAAAACTGCTAACATCTTTGAAGGAATCTTTCCTTTAGAACATAATATACAGAGTTCTGTTGGCCAGCTGCATTTACCTGTAGTCTTCATGTCTCCCACTGAGGGCATCTGCTAGTGGAAAAACAAGCTAAAAAATATTCACATTTAAGAAGCCTAGCATTCTCCATGCTTTCCATCATTTTATCTTATCTTTCAAGCACATTTATTTAAAAGAAATTGTCCATAGCTCAAACCAAAGACCTCAATCCAGACATCTACACTTGCAAAAACATGGGACATTATTATCTTAACTATACAAATAATAAAGTCAGTAAACATTTGCACCCCAACTTCATCCCAGCAGCTGAAGATCATATTATATTAACTTACACTTGCTGTTGTCCAGCCTTCCATATCTTGATACAGTGTAAAACCTATATTTATTTATTTAACATATGTTTACCGGGAAAGACTGACTGGGACAGAAACCATTTTCAGTGGAGACCTGGGGGGAAATGCTCCAGATGCATGTTTTTGGAATGGGGGAGGAAACCTACGTGGACGCAGGGAGGGCATGCAGACTCCGCACAGAAGGCACCCCAGACAAGAATTGAACCAGAGAACCACTTGCTATGAGGTGACAATGCTAACCTCTGCAGCACTTTCTTAGAACTAAGAAAAACTTCTTGTTTTCTTTAATATTTTAAACATGTTCATCAGTCACTGAAACTCCTCACATTTAAAATATTCTTAACTGCACACTGTACAAAATTGCACTACAATGTAACAGCAGTTTATATCATGAAATGTTTTGTACAGTTATTAGTATTTACAATAATTTTTACAGTTTTCCCTTGTGTTCTTCTAAATATTAATGACATAAAGTAGGGTGTATGCTTTACAGTCCACCCACAAGCTAAACAAAGTCAACAAAATTCCAGTCTTTCTCAGCTATTTCTTTTCCTTGCAAAGCCGTATTTCACAAATGTGATCGATGTTTTATAGCCCTCCATTTATTCACCGAGTTTAGTGTTGCTGGTGGGCTTCCTATTCATCTCTGTCTCAAATCACCAGACTGTGGTTCAAGTCCAAGATACTCCCAATTGTTCTAGTCTGTCATAAAATTAATATGGTCTCTTTTTCAGGTTTCTGTGAAAAAAGTTCAGGTTCTCTCTGTGTGCTCTCTCTGTTCCTTCTAATTATTTTTGAAACAGGTCTTCTTGAGAAGCCTATTGCTCAACAAGCCTTTTCTTTATTTCATCTTCTGATTTTTGCAGTTTTATTAGTTGATCTGAATAACTAGTTAAAGCTTCTCCTATTTTTTTTTTTCAATCCTTTTGATATTTGAGTTGCTATATTCCTTCAGTATTTCATTTATTTTACATACCTCTGAGTACATTTGATTGTTTTTTTTTTCCATTACATTACTGGGAGCTATCTTCTGTACCAAAGCTGAACAGCTGCAGGAATCGTCCCAGCTAGAGTTTTCTGTTCACTGTTTCTAGCTGATTTCCTTTCAGGTTCATCAATTTTTTTTTTGCTGGCATCCAGGCTATGTAATAACTAGTCAGTGGCATCATTTTATACAAATAACAGTTTTATTGGCTCTTTTTCCTCAGTTTGTCTTTTCACACTGAATACTTAAATACTTAAATAGAACATGCTTGAGAGAAAGTTATGTGTCTCAAAGGATCTCCACACTATGGAATAAACTCTCCATCTATGTCAAGCAGAGTTCATCCCGTGGCCCTGTTCAAAAGAAACCTTGATAACTGGATGGGAAATCACATATTCACACCTACTGGCCCTCATATTTCTGATGGACAGAGGTCAACAGTAAGTCAATTAATCCCCAATTAACATAACTTCCCACCTTAGCTACCTCTTTACTAACATACCCCACCATATAAGCGTCCAAGGAACTTGGGGGAAGAAAAACAGGTTGGGTTGCATGGCTAGGCTTGTAAAGACCCTGGTGGTCGTTGGCCTACTGTAAATCTCTGACGCTCTGAAGAACATTTTTCATTGTTTTTTGTGCTTCTCAGTAACCTGATTAACAATTTACATGTGTGTATTAGGAAGCTGTACACAAGAATGAATCACAACTCTGCCCTCAATAAAATGTAACATGTTCTGTGGTGCTACGGCCTTGTACCTGGGATTTTAAGTTAAAGTGGGGTGTGGAATTGAAGCCACCCACAATAGAGGGTATTATTTTTGAATGCGTGTTAATATTTTAGGAAGTGTGGCCTTAATCACTGCTTTCAGGATTTCCTGACATAGTTATACATGTGTTTATTTTGTTTTTTGTTGAATGTCAGTTTCTAGCTGAATATCTCTATTAGAGATACATAAAATGGATTACTTTATACTCTGTCCAAACATCTTTTTGACTTCTTTCCTAAAGTATGTAGAAGACTTCTCATTCCTAGTCTTTATCCCAAAACCAGCCTTACATTGTGAGTGAGATACTCTTGCCCTCTGTCAAGCATTGGGTGTTACCTCTGCTGCTGCCGTTCAACTCATTTAGCAAGTGTGTCTGCTGTTGTGGAGTTTCCTCCTGTAACACCCACCTGTGAGTAGCACTGAGTACAGGCCTCAAGAAGTGATTATCACCAGTACAGTAAATAAATGATCTTCAGCGCTCATCGATCTCTGGTTCTAGCCATTTTTGTCCCAAGTTAATAAGCACAATCATCTGGGACTTTGGGTGATGTTTCCATGAAATACACCCATGCATGGAATCTCTGAGCTGTTTCAGCAGGTATGAACCCACTATGGGATAATTTCTCAGCCTTCAGCATGTTTTAGTTGTTCACATCTGTAAGTTCCGAAGGTCTTATCCACAAAGGAGCAGGGCAGTGCCTGTGGTTGGTTCAGCTTAAGGTCATCTTTATCACTCAGTAGTCCATTTTGAAAAGTCAGTAGAAAAGTTTTTACATTGCTGCTGGTGTTCATTTTTTGCAGGAAGAAATTGACTGTAGTGATCAATGTTCCCACTGAGTTGGGGATTTATGTTCCCAGGCTGTAGTTTTTTGCTAAAGTTCTAGTGTGTTGCTATAGGGCAGTAATACTATGAAACAATTTGGTTCTTCCTGTTCAGTCAGCCTGTAGTGAAAAATTAGTTGTAGAATTTGCTGTGTGGCAGCACTGATATAAATTTGTCTCTGTGGCACCTGCACTCTGCTGTAGACTGACTGGTTCTACAGATTATGACACAGGAACCAATAAGACCGGTGGGCTGCATGTTACCCATGTAGTCAAGTATAATTTTTTTCCTGAAAGAGTCACTGTGACATTTTCACACTATACATGACCCTTACCTATGCTTTGGTAATCCATAGATGCAGTATTTGTCCCACTTGCTGATTTTGTTTACTTTTGCTTGACAGGCCCCTTTATGATAATATAATATTTATATGACTGTCAGTGCCTCAGAGATGCAATAAGCTTGGAATGTTCTGTGGAGACAGAATGCATAGGTTTATAAGAAGTTACTAGGCTATTGGCCCAGAGGTCCTTATAAGCCTAGCCAAGAATTTTGCCCATGTTCCCACAGGACATGTTTATAGTTTATCCAGCCTTTAGTATCTGGGGACATTTAGGGTGCCAACACTAGGCTGCCTGTAGCAGTGCAGTGATGAGACCTGCTGTCAGGATATTCATTTGTGCTGTGGCTTTATCAGTAGTGCACCAGTGCACTGTAGAACTGAAATGCTTATTGAGCTGGTGTTTTTGTTTGTCCACTGACATATGTTATTCTGTTTATAAATTGCTTGTCTGCCAGTGCTGCTGCTGAAATGTCCTATGTACTGTATCAGGCATGTAGCTCAAATGCCTTTCACTGTCACAGATAATTAAGTCTAGCTAAAGGATGTCACTACTAACAAATATCCATAAATTCATAGTGGTATAAACAGTTTCAGTTATATCAGGTGTATATATAACACCCCAATGCATATGTGTGTATATATATATATATATATATATATATATATTTAGAGTATATCTCAGAAATATGTGTTTGCAATTGTAAGGGGTTGACTGGGTAGTATTGAATTTAAAGTATTACCAGTCATGAGTGTCCATGGCTCACAAGTGTACAGAATCTAGGAGCTGTAGTTATGCATGGAGTGCATGAGGACCACTTTCTCTCTACTGTTACATGGCATGGCATTATCAGCATTATGGAAATGTCACAGTGGCTAATGTCAAGGGGTGTGTATTTACAACTGTATCATATATATTGTGTGAAAAGGAGGTGAACAGCAGGTAAATTAGACAGTCTGTTGCATTTTCTTTCATATCAGTTTAGTGATGTAATCTAATGTAAAACCTGCCTTACAATTTGATAAAAAATCTGCTGTACTTTGTTCACTGAAAGCACTATCATTAGCATGAAATAATTTGAAAGAATAAATGTATATGCATAATGATTCTCTGCAGATGCAGTTTGTCAGTGAAAGTACTGCTGAATAAAACAGTACAGTTTTCTACCTGACCAGTGACTAACTTGAATTGTCTACTCTGTTAACTATATTTAGGATGCTTGCAAAATAGTGCTTGGCAAGCTGAGGTCAACCATTGATTTAACCTTTTTGCTTTCTGTCTTCACAGCTTAGTTGCCTGCAAATCTATGCTGCCTCCAGCCAAAACATGACTAGGGTACCCAGCCTGCACAGTGAGGGGTGCACTGAAAACCCAGTGTATTACAGCTACATATCTGTCCTGGCACTCATTGCCACCATAATGCTGGTGCAGGTCAGTCACATGGTGAAAATAACACTGATGTTGATGATCACGGGTGCAACAGGCGTAGTAGACATTTATGCTTGGAGTCACATCTTTGATGAGTATGACAAGGCTCGTTTCAAAGAATATGTGTAAGTATTAATGGAAACATGGTTCTCAAGAAATTATTATTTTTTTACAAGAACTCCATATCTCTGCCGCACTCTTTGCAGAATGCTGTCTAGTCTTTCAACAGTTGTGCTTCCTTTTATAACCATAGTTAGCCATTCATGTTAGACATTTCATGTTTTATTATGTTAAGCATGACCACCTTATCAAGCTCTAGCTACTGCATTTCGCTTAAGGACATTTTGCTAAAGATCTATAACTGCCAACTGTCTCATCATACGTATACACTAACTACCAGTCATTTTATACTTGTAATGGACATTAATTTTATATTATATAACATTGTCTTCCTAAATCAAGTTGTGAATACATTGTAATATAGTTTATTTTAATTGCCTTGCTTTGTAAGTGACAGAACCCTGTAGTCACAGTGAGTGTTGGAATGATTTATTTTGCTGAATTTCTCAGAGAACAATAAAGCAAAACAAAATGTCAGCCACCACTTATAGATTTCAATAGATCTCTCTCACTGTACTTTGTCATTTAGACTCCCTATCTTCTAAAAAAAAAAAAAAAAAAACAGAAGGAAAATGGTTAATTATGTTAAGCCGATTTAATTATCTTCAGTCATAAATTGAACATGTAACAAGTTTTCCACATGGAAACAGTTCACTGATTTCCTGCTTTGTTTCCAGCCATATTTTTTATAGAGTAACAGTACAATACTATATTTCCTTTTTTATAGGCATGCTTTTTACAAAGTGGCAATAATATACTTCCATTTTCTTTTATTTCTGGTTTTATTAGGAGATGTGTTCTTTATGCACTTTAATGTGTTGAAAACACATTACACTGTGTTGTATTTATACACTTGCCTATTATTTATAGTGGTGCTGTATTGTTTCTGTTTCTGTCTCTTGTGTCTCCACTGTGTTTGTACCACCCACCCTCCCTGTTCTTGTGTTGGTGCTAATCTTGGTGGCTTTGAAACTGCCCGCCCCTCTTGTAAGTTTGTATTTGGATACTCCTTCTGGGCCTATCTCATTTGCTTAAGTCAACTGAATGCAGTGAGATCATATTTTGATTTCAAGCACTCCTACTGTGTACAAAGAGAGCATTTAAGAAGGACAATCCGTGTAGCCTCTTAATCCTGCTGTGTTCCCTGCCTCAAAAAAATAAATAAATAATTATATATATATATATATATATATATATATATATATATATATATATATATATATATATATATATATATATATATATATATATATATATATATATATGTATATATATATATATATATATATATATATATATATATATATATATATATATATATATATATATATATATATATATATATATATATATATATATATATATATATATATATATATATATATTTATATATATATATATATATATATTCAGCTGCTGTTACTGTAACTGTCTTAGTTGCTGTTCTGTGGGCTGTTATCTGTTCAGTTGTTCTTACTCTGCACTTATTGCTGCTTGTTAGCAGCCTTCTAATTTAATGCCTTCTGCACTTGTGTTTTAGTCATTTGTTAATTTAATTGAATTTAATTAAACTGTATTTGCCGTAATATTGATATATGTGTGCTAGCCTGCACTGCATTTGAATTGTATTTACTGCTGTTTTAGCTGCTTTTCTGTAAAAAAAAAAAAAAAAAAAAATTCCTAGCTTGTTTCCTGCCTTTCCTGTAACTTATCTAGTCCAGATACAGACTTGCTGTATCCAGGACTGTTTGTAAGCTCCTGAGCCCCCAAGCCTTTCTGTGTTGGAGGGAAGCCTTCTAGCTTATCAGTGGGAGTGGTAAGCACTAGGTAGCCTATCTACCACAAGAGGAGAGGTTTCTGGCCCATAAATTATAGTTTATTGGCTGTTTGGGAAGCTCTTCCATCTCTTTCAACCTTCTGATTCAAAAGTCTGTGTTTGTTTCCTGCCTTTCCTGTTACTAGTCCAGGTACAGATTTGCTGTATCCAGGACTCTTTGTAAGCTTCTGAGCCCCCCCCCCCAAGCCTTTCTGTGTTGAAGGGAAGCCTTCTAGCTTATCAGTGGGAGTGGTAAGCATCAGGTAGCCTATCTACCACGGGAAGAGTGGGTTTTGGCCCATAAATTGTAGTTTATTGGCCATTTAGGCAGTTTTCCATCTCTTTCAACTTGCTGGCTTAAAAGCCTGCATTTGCGCTTTTTCCCCACCTTTTCTGTAACTAGTCTAGTCCAGGTACAGATTTGCTGTATCCAGGACTCTTTGTTAGCTTCTGAGCCCCCCAAGCCTGTCTGTGTTGGAGGGAAGCCTTCTAGCTTATCAGTGGGAGTGGTAAGCATTAGGTAGCCTATCTGCCACAAGAGGAGTGGTTCCTGGCCCAGAAATTGTAGCTACTGGCCATTTGGGCATTTTTTTCCCATCTCTTTCAACTTTCTGGTTTAAAAGCCGCACTTGCGCTTGTTTCCCACCTTTCCTGTTACTAGCCTAGTCCAGATACGGAGTTGCTGTATAAGCTTCTGAGCCCCGCAAGCGTTTCTGTGTTGAAGGGAATCCTTCTAGCTTATCATTGGGAGTGGTAAGCACTAGGTAGCCTATCTACCACAAGAGGAGTGGTTCTAGTCCAGATATTGTAGTTTATTGGCCATTTGGGCAGTTTTTTTCCATCTCTCTCAACTTTCAGGTTTTAAAGCCCGTGTTTGTGCTTGATCCCCACCTTTCACATAACTAGTCTAGTCCAGGTACAGATTTGCTGTATCCAGAACTGTTTGTAAGCTTCTGAGCCCCCCAAGCCTTTGTGTTGGAGTGCAGCCTTCTAGCTTATCAGTGGGAGTGGTAAGTACTAGGTAGCCTGTCTACCACAAGAGGAGTGGTTCTTAGCCCAGGAATTGTAGTTTATTGACCATTCGGGAAGTTGTCCATCTCTTTCAACTTTCTGGTTTAAAAGACCACATCTGCGCTTATTTCCCATCTTTCTTGTAACTAACCTACTGGACAGCACTAGAAAGCCTTAAACTGATATAAGCCTTCTAGCTTAAAAGAGAGACTTTGGAGTGATTGAGTATCAGTTTTCTGTATTTTCTTGCTGTACTTAACTGTTTTCCGCCTAAACGTTAATTTTCCAGCACTTATTGTGATTTAAAAGCCTGTTTTTTTCACATATTGTACTTATATGACTGCCTGCACTTTTAAAAAGTTGTTTTTTGTTTAAATAAATTGTTTAACTGTTGTAGGCTACACACTAAAGTGCGATAGCCTTTTCTGATCGCTTGTAGTCATTTAAAGCTGTTTTAAGCGTACTTTTTACTGTTTTTGCCTTATCTTTTCAAAAAAATAAATAAATACATTTCTTGTTTCCTGCCTTTCTAAGCTAGTATAGTCCAGTTTTCAGGCTAGTGCTGAATTCAGGGCTGTGTTACAAGTTTCTGAGTTGCCCATACCTTACTTGGATAGAGGGAAGTTTTTCTGTTCACCTGTGAGAGAGGGGAACTTTGTGCAGCTATCTGTCCCTGGAGGAGTGGTTCCAGCCCAGAAGTTAGTATTTTAAAAAACGCGTTGCACGGTTTTGTGCGCCAGGCAACACCGGTTAGCTAGAGTTAAATTATTCCCAGCTCCACTAAGTCTCCTCTTCAGTTTTTCACTTGAAACTAGTCTAACTCTCAACCTAAGCACTCATCCTACAGTCCAACACTTGCTCAGACCTAATAGCAAGCACTAATATACCCTGACACTTAACTGCCCAGCAGGGCAAGGCTCTTTATTCACACTTCACCAACCAAGCGACTAAGCAGCTCGCCCTACTATTCAGGCATGACCAAAGGGCAACTTCAGGTGTACTCTCCAGTCCAGCTGGTGAATCTGGGTATCCTGAGGCAATGTTACAACTGCCTCATGTACACAGACAGCCCTCTCCTCCTACCACAAAATACTAACATATGTGAGAGATGCAATTATACAGCCAAACTGGAGGCTAAGGTATCTCCACCCAAGACTGGAACAGACAGTTATGAGGAGAAGGTTAACACTTGCACCACACCTCCAGCCTCACATAGACCTACTAAACCAGCACTGGCAAAAATACACAAAATCATACTCAGAGGCTCTAAATAAAAACCTGCAAAAGCATCAGAGAGCTCCAAAGCAGACACCCACAAAACCTGCACCTCCTGTCACAAACTAGACAACACATAAAACACAAAATCAATGTGCCACACAATCACAGTCCTTAAGGCAAAATAACATACCTAACACACTAGTAATAGGTGATTCAGTAGTCAGGCACACTGATGCCCCACTCACTAGGCTGGACAAGGAGAAGGTTACTGTTAGCTGCCTGTCGGGAGCCAGAATCCGCCACATAACACAAGCACTCAGGTCACTCCAGAACAAGTACAAATATGACTCTGTCATTGTTCATGTGGGTGTGAATGACCTAAGCCGTACCTCCCTGGACTACATGAAAAGAGACATGGAAGAGCTCTCTGATCATGTAGCCCAGGCGGGTATGACCCTGACCCTGAGTAGCATCCAGACCTCACCAAGAGTGATACCTCAGTATAAAGAAAAAATGATCAATTTCAACAATTGGCTAAGCTTCTGGTGTCATTCAAAGGGAATCCAGTGTCTGTCAGCCTAGGATGACAGGCAAGACAAGCCGCGTTGCTTCGCAATAGACGGCTTGCATCTGTCACCCCTTGTCTTTCGAATACTGGCCAAGGCTCTTGCTACCCCCATAGTGCCTTTTTTAGACAAGGCTCAAAATTCAAACCCACCTCTGTAAACAGCACAAGTAAAAAAATGAGGGTTATGCTACTCAATGCCAGGAGTTTAAATCTCAAAATGCATGCGCTTGAAGCACTCCTAAGTATGGAGAACGTCGACATCTGTGCAGTAACTGAAACCTGGTTTAAGGCTCCAGAGAGCACTCCAGCACTACTGGGCTACAACTCATACCACACATTTCGGTCACAGAACACGGACCGAAACACAAAAGGGGGGGTGTATCCATATTCATCAAGGATACCCACACCTCCAGGTTAGTGGCACAGCATGATACCTCTGAGATCATCCATGTGCAACTAACATCAGGCAAATCTGCAATGCAAATTGTGGCCTGCTACAGATCACCCTCCATGACCCAAGACCACCACTCCGCCTTTCTGGAGACACTGGAAAACATGAAGGTCCTACCGAACACCCTGATCTTGAGAGATTTCAATTACCCTACCATTAACTGGGAAAACTACTTCAGTACAAACTCCCAGGCGCAGCGCTTCCTGGAATTTATCAACCCAAATGCCCTGGATTAGCTGGTAAACTCCCCTACCAGAGGCCACAACATATTGGACCTGGTCATCACCAACATGGGCGACAGGTGCTCCGTACCACATTTCAACCCGTCACTGGTTAGATCAGACCATAAACTAATCACCCTGAATGTCCACACCCCACCACCACCCCCAACCAAGGAAACCACAGTGAAAAACTTTTCTAAAGCAAACTTCACCTTACTTAAGGCAGAGGTGGTAAGTTTCACAGTCCGCACACTAAAGGATAACACTGCCCAAGATGCAGAATCCTTTACAATTGCACTCTATGAGCACCTACAAGGATGCATGGATCGTGCCATCCCTAGCAAAACCAAGACTCACTCCCCTAAGAGAAGGAAACCAGTCTGGTGGACCCCTGACATAAACAGGTTATACAACAAAAGGAGGAAACTAGTTCAGAAAAAAAGCAAATCCCAAGAAGGAAAGACATCCCTGATCATTATCAGTAAGAAACTAAGGTCCCTCATAAAATCATCCAAGGCTAACTTCGAAAGAAAAATAGCCAAGGATTCGAAAGATAACCACAAAGCCTTCTTTAGCTATGTCAAGAATCTAAGCAGCAACTCACAAATATGCTCTGAGATAGTGCAAAATAGCACAAAATATACTGAACCTACTGATATTGCCAACATACTGGTAGATAGATTCAGTGCAAACTTCACCTCCCCCTCACCTTCAAAATGGCCCACAACACTACCGGAACAGTGTAGTGTCGCGGAAATCACAGATGCACAGGTGAAAACAGCCCTTTCAAAAGACAAAAACACAGCATCAATGGGGCCAGATGGTGTCCCAGGCTGCGTCTTGCACGAACTACAGAACGAACTAACCCCCCACCTAAACATGCTGTTTAACCTCAACCTCTCCCCAGCCTACGTGCCCATAGAATGGCGCACAGCAATGGTTATTCCGCTCCACAAAAGATGGGGCCACAACTGACCCTGGTAACTATCGCCCCATAAGCCTGACTAGCCTGATCTGCAAGGCTATGAAGCACATCATCATGGAGCTCATTAACAAAGACATTGGGAACCTCCAAACACTTGACCTGACCCAGTTTGGCTTTGTTAAGGGCAGATCATGCCTACTGGTTGATTTCTTCGAGACCGTTACCAATGCCATAGATGAGGGAAAGGTGGTTCACACAGCCTACCTTGATCTCGCCAAGGCGTTCGACACCATTCCTCACTCGGTATTATAGAAAAACTCACCAGCCTGAACATAAACCCCTATGTCACAAGATGGGTTGCCAACTGGCTTACAGACAGAACTCACACGGTAAGAATAGCGGGCTCCAGGTCTGACTCTAAACCAGTCACAAGTGGTGTCCCACAAGGCTCAGTTCTGGGACCCCTGCTGTTCAGCTTATATTTCTCAGACGTACAGGCAAACACAGGAGGACTATGGCTAACCAAGTTCGCCGATGACTGCAAACTGGGAGCCATAATTGACTGTCCGGCTGACATGGACATCCTACAAAAAGGCCTTATTGAGACAAATACCTGGTGTCAAACTCATAGCCTCAAGCTAAATGCCAAAAAATGCATAGTCATCCCGTTTGGGAAAAACAAAACACCCATGAATTACCACATAGGTGGCAGCCCCCTTAATACAGAAGAGGTAGTAAGAGATCTGGGGACCCAGGTAGATAGTAATCTCTCCTTTGAAAATCATATTGCCAAAGTAGTTAGGAAATCCTTCTATGTGGCCCATCTAATTACTAAGGGGTTCGCATGTAGAAATAAAGAGGTTATAGTGCTCTTCTACTCGTCACTCATCAGACCCATCATAGAGTACAATGCCCCATTTGGGATGTACCTCACAAGACATTTCCAACAGCTTGAAAGACCAAAAAAGCACCTCACCAAGAGGATTACTGGCCTCAAACATATGTTCTATGCAGCCTGACTGAAAAATCTCTGGCTGTACTCAGTGGCATATCGCTTACTCAGAGGTGATCTCTCCCTGACTTACAAAGCCAAGTCCAACTCAGAATTAATGGACATGCTCCACCTAAAGAAATCCAAGTCTCTGCGAGCCACGCGCTCTAGTGAGCTAAACCTCGCCACAACAATAAATAGAATATGCTGGAGGGATAGATTCCTGTCACAGAGACTCCCCATGCTTTGGAACAAAATTCCTGACTACATTAGGCAGAGCCCGTCACTAGCACTCTTCAAGAGAAGCCTTGACGAGTGGATGGGTAACAGAAAATACACCCCTGGGATCACTTCATTGGCTCTGCTTGAAAGAGCCTCAGTTAATTAATCAATGGGGCGGCGAAAGCCGACACACTCTGGCTAGGCTTATAAATGCCCTCGGGCAGATAGCCTAGTACCTGCCTATGAACCTATGAAAAAGAAAAAGAAACAGATATAGTTAATATACTGGCATACATATTAGAAGAAAATATCAGTCTGCAGAGAAAGAATCCAATCCACTGTTTTCCTGCAACAGGATCCTACCCAAAAGTATCCCAGAAATGGCCACCTTTGTCCTCAGTCAGAGACCCCAGTTCCATTGAGATCATTTAGGATACCTTGGGTCTAATTTGTTCAATCAAAAATAGCCTTATGCACATTCTTAATGCAGCATTAAAAGTGTTTGTTTCTCTTGTCTAGAAGCAGGTTACTGAGATCCCAATCTACAAGGGATGTCCTTCTACAAATCCTAATAATTGCAGTGCGTTCACTCTCACAAGCATATTGAGCAAACTGGTGGAATCAACATGGAACATATTCTGGGAGGCAGGGACACTTTTCTGAAAGTCCTAACCCAGGGCACTTTTGTCATAAACTCAGGAATATGCAGATAAATTAGTCCATAATAACTTTGATCCACAACTGTCTACACAGTCATATACAGCAGGTAAGTCTAGGAGAACTTCTGTATTTACAATGCCCTGTCACCAATGAAACCCCTTAAGACTCTTTCACGGTACCACTCCTTTTGGTATCTTTTTCTCAGACATTAAACAGAATCCAGTGCCTAACTCACCATATGGGCAGATAACTGCAAACCTGATGCCATCTCCCTTTAAAGAGCACTTAACATTATACATGAATGATGCAGCAGAAATGTCTTACCTTCAATATAAAAAAATCTGGCTTTCTTGTATCTGGGGAAAAAAGCTAATTAAATAAAACACCATCTTTATGCCATGACAGGTGAGACTTGAGGCAGTAGTTAAAAGGTCTTGGATTTCCTATAATCATATTTCATTTGATACCCATGTAAGAGCTGCCATCTGCAGATCATACAGAGTTACTCTGCTAATCCTCCATGGGATTAAGAGCTGTGCCAGAGAAGTTATCTGCCCCCTTTATGTATCTCTTATCAGATCAGTTTTAGAATACTGTACCCTGATGTTTTTCGTGTTTCACTGTTGCAGTCATCACACTTGGGTTATCTCTGCCAGGGTAGCCCTCGGCCGGCCCGAATACCAGAGGCCTAGTATTTCTGCATTGGTTGCTGTCACTTCAGGACTGACGTCAAGCCATCAGTAGTATAAAGTAAGGCAGCCGACGCCATTACATCACTCTTTCTTGCAGTGGAGCACGAAGCAGAAGCAGTTTGCATGAGTGCCGCCCGGCCACTACCTGAGTTTCGTCTACATAATTGAAGCTGATGTCTTCTAAAGCTAAGTACCTTGTTGGGGATTCTTTTTTGTTGCACTAACCGATGTCAGAAAAAGTTAACAATTGTCTCGCCTGTGGAAAGCAAATACCAGACCGAGACTTTCATTCTTACTGCGTCACTTGTTTAGGCCCAGGCCATGACGTACCCCACTGTCACTTCTTTGCTATGTTAAACACCAGAACTATCCATTGTTGAGCCCTTATTGTTGCTAGATATTTTTGCTTACAGTCCTCAAACTCTGATATGGCTTCGGTAAGCCATCCGACAGCAGATCTTCTGAAAAAACATCAAGATAAAGACAGAGACAGACCGCACAGGTCCCAACCTACTGATGACGCTCCCGTTAAGCTAGTCGTCAGTTCTCCGGTTCAGTGAGGCGCTTTTGCAGCCCCTGATGCCTGTTTCTGTGGATTTGCAGGCTGCTACCAAGACCCTTTCGGAGTCAGGTATGCTGCAAAACTGTTCTTCGACTAAGGATCCTGTGGTCGTCTCTAACTTGGATGGGACCGGAGCAGCTGAGCAGGCACCAGCTTCCAAGGAAGTCCTTTGCACTACCGATTCTCATCACAAACTTACGTCTTCTTTCGCGACTACCGTTCTTTCGAAAACGACTGAGTTTCTTAGGCCCAGGGTATGAACCACACCCAAGAAACCGACAACCCAATCTCAGGCACCTGCTTCCTTGCCTCGGTCTCATATTCTTAAAATGGTGGAAGACCTTATCATGTTGATCAGGGGAAACCAAGCTACCCCCTCCAAAAGGAAAAGAGATCTGTCCCCTGTAGTTTTGTCTGAACAAGAGTCAGATGACTCTGATGCATCTGAATATGAAGACATGCAACCCCTCTCTAAATATTCTGATGCAGAGGATTCCATCCCTTCAGTCTCTCCTCCAGAGGATATTTCCTTTGGGGAAACCCTTCATACCTTATGGAAGCATTTCCAGTGGGAGAGTCAGGACTACCCTTAGTCTAAAATGAGACTCAGGGAATTCTTAGATCTTCCACAGCACAGACCCTTGGCCATCCCCCCCAGTCCTGGATGTTGTGGAGGATGGTTTCCTGGAATCCAGATTGACTACTGACACCCTCCCTCCTGCACCCAGAAAACCAGACAGGTACTACAGAGTCCCAGACTCACACTAATTCCTTTTTTAAAAATCCTACTGCTGACCCTGAGGTAATTTCTCAAGAGCCTAAAGGTATTAAAGCAACCTCTACTAAGAACCCACCCCCTCAGATAGGGATTCCAGAGCACTAGACATATGGGGTAAACAAGTATACACTTCAGCTACTCTTGCTATCAGGGAACTAAATTGTCAGTTCTATATGCTAAAATTTCAGCAACATACCCTGGAACTCCTCAAACAAAAAATGTCTACATTTCCTGCTTGTGCAGAATCTAAAGAGTTACAAGAGTTAATGCATTCTGCAAGTCAAGTAACTAAACACACCTTGCACTGTGGTTTTGATGCCCTAGAAGCTTCTTGCAGGGCAGCAGTCACCGGATCTGTCATTAGAAAGCATGCATGGCTTAAGAAACAGCCCTTGCCAGGCCATGTCAAATCTAAATTGTTGGATGCCCCCTTGCAAAAGACAACTTATTTGGCACTAAGGCAGAAGAGGTCTTAAAAAAGATGGAAGAGAAAATAAAATCTATGCAGACAGGTCCAGCCACCCAGGCTCAGCAGGCATTGTCCCACTAAGCACTGGTCCTTTCCTGCTCCCATTAAGCCAGTTCAGCCCAGAACCCGGGGAACCCGACTCCCCAGACAGCAGTCACAGGGAATGCAGAGACCTTAGCAGTGGACTACCTCCACTTCAAAACAAGGGAGTTCTAAGCCATCCCCTTATGTTAAGAACTCACAATGACTCTTCTCCCCAACTTCACTTACCCCTAGGAGGAAAACTCTCCTTTCACGCAAGTACCTGGGCCACCATTGCTAATGACCGCTGGGTTCTCAACATAGTGTCCCAGGGATACAAATTTTCTTTCCACACTCTTCCAACCCCAAAAGGTTTCCCAGATCTACCTCCAAACCAGTGGGCAGAGGCGCAAAAGCAAGTCCTTTCCCTGCTCTCGAGGGCAGTAAAGAACGTTCCTGCAGAACAGAAAGGCCAAGGTTTCTACTCCAGACTTTTTCTGGTACCCAGAAAAGAGGGCACCTTGTGCCCCATCCTTGATCTATCCATTCTAAACATCTTCCTAGTGATCCCAAAATTCAAAATGCTCACCCTCCAGCAGCTGCTACCCATGCTGTTCAAGGATGCTTGGCTAGCCACCCTAGATTTAAAAGAGGCCTACCTCCACATTCTTATCAGGGAATCATGCAAGAAATATCTCTGTTTCAGGGCAGGATCTCAGCACTTTCAGTTCTCTGCACTTCCCTTTGTCCTATCTACTGCTCCCAGAGTTTTCACAAAATGTCTGGCTTTATTCAGGCAAGCAGACAGCCTGGAAAAACAGCTCTATCACCTGGCCTTTGTAAAGTCCCTACTAACCTCCCTAGGGTACACAATCAACAAAAAGAAATCCAAACAAGTGCCCACCCAAAGGATTATATTCCTGGGAGCAAGCCTGAACACAGCATCCCAGATGGCATTCCTTACACCAGAAAAGCAAATTTTCGTGACACCCTACTTCTCCTAACTAGCCACCAGACCCCAGCTGTCCGCAAGGAAAATCCTGCAAGCTCTGGGGTTCATGGCATCTTGCATACTACTCATTCCATATGCCAGACTGCATATGAGAAAACTTCAGTGGTACCTAAAAAGCCTTTGGTGTCAACACTCTCAAGACCTGGAGACTCTTATACCTATAATTCCTTGCCTCAGAAAAGATTTTCTTTGGTGGGCAACAACATGCTCCCACAACAAAGGACTACCTTTCTCACCACCCCCTGCCACCCAGACCCTCACCACAGATGCATCAGACTACACCCGGGGTGCACACCTGGACGGCAGGTGCATACAGGGCCAATAGAGCCCACAAGTAAATTCTTCTGCGCATCAACCAAAAAGAGATGATGGCTGTCCAGCAAGCCTTGATAGCTTTCAAGCCCCTTCTCTCCCCAGGGGCTCTCCAGAAATCTTTTGGACCCACACGAGTGGCAGCTCAACAGAAGAACCTTCACCCTAATAACTCACAAGTGAGGCATCCCGAAGGTCGAACTCTTTGCCTCCCACACCAACCGTCAGCTCAGCAAATTCTGGACCAGGGAGCATCACTGCATGGCTTGGAAAATAGATGCCCTGTCCTTCCCCTTGGTCAATCTATCGGACTGTGCCTTTCCTCCACTACCTCTCATCCCCAGGGTACTGCTCAAAATAAAGGAGGAAAAACCAAGGACAATTCATATAGCTCCAGAATGGCCTTGCCAGCACTGGTACCCCTTGCTGCGCAGCCTGTCCCTACTGCCACCATGGCATCTTCCTCAGATTCCAAACCTCCTGACCCAGAGGGAAGGGGGAATTCATGCATCCCCAATTGCAGACATTCAATTTGGCAGCTTGGCTTATTCTCTAACTCCCGATCAATAAGCCAACCTCAGTAAACAGGTTCTAGATGTTGTATGTGAGGCCAGACGCACTAGCACTAGAAAGTCTTATGCTGACAAGTGGAAAAGGTTCTGCATCTGGATTCAGGCTAAGGGAACCAATATGGCACAGCCCTCCCTCCCTCTCATCCTGGATTACTTAGCTGACCCGCTACACAGTGGCCTCTCTTTTTCCTCTATTAAAATTCATGCCTCTGCTATCTCTGCTCATTTTCCCACTGAGCAACCCCTTTTCTCACACCCTTTGATCAAAGTTCCTAAGATGGGCTAGCAAATTGAGGCCACCCAGAAGAGCACCAACCCCTGCTTGGGACCTTAACTTTGTGTTGGAAAAGCTCATCCTGTCCACTTTTGAACCAGCTTTTCTGCAGAGCTAATCTTTCTCTCCTGGAAGACAGCCTTCCTTCTGGCCATCACTTCTGCCGGAAGATTCTCCGAGCTGCAAGCACTCATGGCTGTGGAACCCTTCATCCTCTTCCATGCTGACAGGGTATCCCTCAGGACTAACCGATCCTTCATGCCCGAGGTGGTGTCCAGCGTGGCTCTCAACCAATCCATTCATTTGCCCACCTTTTTTCCTAATCCCCAGAACAAGGGGGAAAGGATCCTGCACTCTCTAGATGTGCACAGACAGCTCAGATTCTATCTAGACAGGACTAAATCCTTCAGAAAGTATGATCAATTGCTGGTTAGTTTTGCTACAGGGGCAGAAGGCAAAGTCATCTCCAAACAAACCATTTCCAAATGGATAGCACACTGCATCCATTTCTGCTACAAACAACATGGAAAGTCTCCCGCCAAGGGGGTCAGGACTCACTCTACCAGAGCAGCCTCATCCTCTGCAGCTTACCTTAGAGGAGTCCCCACCAGGGACATCCTGGAGGCTGCCACCTGGACATCTGTTCACACTTTTACCAAACATTACCACTTGCCTCTCTTCTCCAAATCTAGGGCAGGGTTTGCCTCTGCAGTCTTGCGGGGCATCCTAGACAGCCCCTAATTTCCTTGACTGCCTCCACCCATTTTCTCAGCTTTGGGAATCAATCCAAATGTGATGACTGCAATAGTGAAACATGAAGAACATAGTACAGTTGTGGGGTCTACTTTATCCTGTCGAAAGATGATTCTGTCGAATACGAATTGTGCGACACATAAACAGCGAAACGCAAATACGTCGAACCAACGAAACTGCAAAATTTAAAACGAGCCATCATAGTTGGCCTGTCTGTGGTATAGCTTCGTAAGGTAAGTGTGCTGTAGTTATGGAACTTAGGGATAGGGTGTGGGTTAAGGTAAGTGCATAGGTAAGTAATGTATGTAAGGTTTAGTGTAGGGTTTTGTTAAGTGTATGTGTGTGGAATTTTAGTTTGTTTGGGTAAAGCTTTTTAGGGTAAGTGTGCGGTAGTTGCAGACCTTAGGGTTAGGGAGGGGTTAAGGATAGTGCATAGATAGCTGTGTATGTGGAGTTTAGTGTAGGGTTAGAAGTAGGGGTTTGGTGCTTTACTTTAGGGTTAAAAGCAGGGTTTTTGTTAGTGTATGTATGTATGTGTTTTTGTTATTGTGTTTGGGTACATAGTATGTTGCGGGTGGTGGGCTTGGCCAACTATGATGGTTCATTTTAAATTTCACGGTTTCGTTGGTTCGGTGTATTTGTGTTTTGCTGTTTGTGTCACGTGATTTGTATTTGACGGAATCATCTTTCGACCGGATAAAGTAGACCCCAGTTGTGTACACTTACCATAAATGTAGATGTTCAAGTGTATTTACTGTTGCAGTCCTGGTTTCCCTCCCTCCATCCCCCTTTCTTTTTTTTCTTTTCTTTCCTGACAAGGGACATATTGGTATTTACTTTCTACTGGTGCGGTTCTTCCACCAGAACTTGGCTCCTACTTAGGGGCTCCTGACAGGTTTGGGTAAGAGAAATTGATGTAATGGCATTGGCTACCTTACTTTATACTACTGGTGACTTGACATCAGTCCTGAAGCGACAGCAACCGAAGCAGAAATACTAAGCCTCTGGTATTTGGGCCAGCCGAGGGATACCCTGGCGGGGATAACCCAAATATGGTGACTGCAACAGTGGATACACTCCAACATCTACATTTATGGTAAGTGTACACAACTGTACTTTCTGGTACCTACTAACACACTATCTGGAGCAATCAGAAAATGTACAAAAATTCTTGCCAAATTAATTGGAAGGCTTTAAGACTTGCCTTATAGTAAATATATTAAAGCATCTCTCTGTTCTCAGTATTTTATCACCTTCTTAAACGAGAACTGTACCTGTTATACAGAGCATTAAAAGTACCCTTATTGTTTGAAACTCTTTGCTAAGCTTACCCCCCATAAATCTGAACATAAAAAGACTTTCAGTTTGTATAAAAATTGGTATCAGCCCTATAGTGAAACAAGACCACAGCATATCTGAAAGATTTCCATGCTTGTGGAATAATTAAACTCATGTCCATCAGTTCATGCCTTCAAGAAGGAATTTGGATAACTACACAAGCACCAGCAAATTCCAGCAAGTGACTGAATCAGCTGTTGTCAGTCTTCTGTGACACTTTTATTGATACACTCATTGGACTGAAGACTAGTGCATGGTGTGTTAAGTCAACAAGTAAGACCATCTAATCTCTGACATTCTTTTCCGTCTGTGTTAATTTGCAGTAACACTTTACTGAATTTATCAGGTTTCATGAAAAAAAAAATAACCAATTTTAGTTTTTTTCACCACCACCTATAATGACAGTAATAATTAATATTTCTTGGCCATCACGTTCAGGTGATTGCAAGTCTTCTGACTAAAAAGACAGGGAGCAGTGACCTAATACCACAAAACCACCTACTCTTTTTCACAGCTTTATGTTTATAATATATCATGAAGCTGGACAGGTTAAATTCAGAGTTAAGGGTATAGAGCTTTGTCCAGTTTCAGATATGGCTAGGACATGTGGAATGACATCTCACAGGTATGCGTGAAATTTAGCAGTTTCATTATATAAGCTTTTTGCATTTTGGTGCACCTGTCTGATTCCTGAATGTTTAGCTGTAGGAATACTACTTACAGCAGAAGACTATAAGGATGTTCAAGAAGGTCTAGGATTTTATTTCAGTATTGCCCAAACAGATAAGTATAGCCTATTTGCACTGATATAATTTTTTTGAAGAATCATCTGGATAGACAAAATATTAACTAACATATAAAAGTCCTCTTAAGTTGTCTCATTAGTTTAGTTTAATGTATTAAGTACCTGTAAAGGTACTTAATTCATTTAGCTTACTGCATTACTTTCTAATTAAGCAAAGGACAAGATGTCAGAGAATCTGTGCCAGTTTCTGGAAAGTGACTTAGTCCTCCAGTGGTTTGTAGTCGTAGAAAGAATGGTAGAAGTAGTGCAGACTATGTGCGAGGACCCAGTGACACAAGTATGTAGACTGTTTGGACTCAGAAAAAGGTTATTAGTGGATGTCCATCAGGGTTCATCTCTGAACCCACTCCTGTTCATAGTGGTGATAGTCAGACAACATCAGCAAACAAATTGGAGGCGGTACCTCAGCAAAGCTGCTGTATGCTGGTGATGTAACACTACATGCAAACTCTAAACAGGTCTTCAGCAACTGATAATGGACTGGAAGGTCAGCAACTTTTTCACTGAACCCCAACCCAGCATTTGCAGCCTATTGGCAGACTACATAGGGGAACTAGGACTTGTCCCACTAGTAGGACCTATGTTAGCACTTGTAAGGCAATTTTGCTGCATTTAGGTTTTATTAAAAAGGTTTTGATGAATTGTAGGGTCAGCTTTGTACACCGCAACAAGTCATCATATACTCATGTACTCTCCTTAAATAGACTTACAAGGTTTAATTTTGTTTTTACTTTTTATTTCCTGTTTGTTAACTAGGGTGAAGCACTGATCCAGGAGGACCATTTCTACTCTTAGTTTGGGAAATTTGAAGTAGAAACCAAATCAGTGATGATGGCTTCTCATATAAGTTTATAATTACATAGATAAGTTTCGGGAGTAATATTAAATCTCACACTCTGTATGCTCCGAGCTGTATGTCCCTTAAAAGCAGAATCTATTTATATACAGGTCATACTCTGCCCTTTTTCTGTGTTGCCTTGCATGACTTTGCAAGCAACATATTAGTCTGCAGACCAAGTGGTGCTATTGTATAGTCATAGTCACCTATAGGTCTCTACTAAGTCTTGACTTATACCAGCAGCTTTTTGAGTGTACATTTTATTCAATGATTAGCTCAATTGAAATGCCTTCATCTCCTGTGTTAGGACTGCTATTGACATTTTTCTGGTGACTACACTTAGTTAATCTTCTAAAAGACGAGATATCAGATTTGTTTGCAGAGTGTGACTGTCCATCAGAAGCATCACTACATGACATTTTTGTTGCCAATCAATGATGGGAACAAAACTGTTGTGCAAGACTGGTGAATTCTGTGGAAATCTAAATTAAAAAAATCACAAACCATGTACTACAGTTCACCAAGCAACCCAGTGCAATGCTTGGCACATTTTTTTGCATGTGTATTCTGAGTAAGCTGACTCTAGAATTTTCTGTTAAACCATGAAGTAATAAATCAGCAACTGATTGATTTTAACACATATTGACTGTGTCTGCAGAAAATAGGTAGATTCCTTAGTCTGAACATTTTGACTTCCACCATCTGCAAGCTCTCAGCTCTTTCATTCACCTTAAGTGAATGAAGGATGTTGCAGAGGTAGTTATTACCTTCATTCAAAAACAGACTTTAGAGAAGCAACAACAACGTAATCAACCCTGGCAGTCAGAGATCATCCTGGCAACTAATAGCCACTAGTTCCTTTCCGGATTTACACACTGAACCTGTGTTGGCAACCATCTCTGGCAGTTATCTGACTGAGTTGATTTTTGTGTACATCAACTAGGATTACTGCCTATTGCTGGAAGTTGCAGCTACATGACTTAACCAGTTATTGGCTTCATGACAGGTAAACATAAACATATAAAACACATTTAAAATACAAAAAACATTACTTCTAAAGGATAGAATATCAGAACACATTAGAGCAATTAAGGGGAAGGATGAACATAATGCCCTTTATTCTCATAGTAAGAGTTGTCAAAATTAAAAAAAAATCATCTTTTTTTTGCTATAGACATAATTAGTCCTAGTGATAGAGGTGGGAATGATAGACTGAGGGTGGAAGAAAAGGAGTATGGCTGGTAGGTTAGATTGAATGCCACTACTCCCCCCCCCCCCCAGGTCTTAATGATAATATATCTATTATGCCTATCCTAAAACAAAAAAGCAGAAAGTATTTAGGGATTGTGCAATAAATTATGAATTCATTAATATAGTGCAATATAATATATATTAGTTTAGAAGTAATGGTTTTTGTATTTTAAATGTGTTTTATATGTTTATGTTTTTATAATTGTTGTGAAAACATATTATCTGGATGAAAGTTGATTTAAATATTTTAGGGAGGGTGAAATGATGTAATTTATGAATTATTTATGTAATTTGATGGTGGGTCAAATGATTGGTTGATGGTGAATTTAAATGTGTATTTATTTGGTGTTATGGTTTGCTCTCATTAACTCTGATGAAGCCAAAGAGGTTGGTAAAAGCACTCGGTTTTCTGAGAGAATCCACTATTCCAGTAGTAATAAAGCGTTTTTTTAAGTTTGTACTCTTTTCTTTTATTTTTTTTGCTAAACACTGGATCCGGCTGCTGCTTTCATCCTTCTCCGTACTAATAGCCAACATCTTTGAACAATGCATCAAGTGCACTTCTAATTACTATTTTCAGCCAAAGGTGGATGTGGTATAATTGTATTCAACTAGCTATGCTAGAGCCTTTAAAAATATTTACTAGTCACAATGATATTTCAAAATATTTTTTTCTTTCTTCGAAGTTCTACACTTTCAGAAATATTCCTCACAATATGGAGTAAGATAAATTATAGTGACAATTTGTATTCTCTTAGTTTAACACCACCAGTATCCCATCGGCTTTTTTTGGGTTATTTTGCCTAAATGGTTAACAGATCCTGGCTGTACAAAATAAGTAATGCTTGCAAGTTTCTATCTAAAGTGTGGAATATCTGTGAAAGTGCATAATACAAAAATGTACCTTATCACACTTCAGTGAAAGCCTTTGCCAAAATATTATTCAAAACAGTATTCACTGAACACAGGAAGTAATTCATTACAGTATTTTATATGAGTTGGAACCCCCCCACCACAGATTTACAACTTCATAAAATTAACTCTGAGGTACCTTGAGCAGTGGGGCAGATTGTCATCCGGACCAGAAACCACAGAATTCAAGCAGTTGTTTGATGATTATCATGAACAGTTTCTGTTACCCGGGATAGACAACTTATCTAGGGACCCCTCAAATAACTGTCTGACTCCTTAGATTTCTATTCAGCATTTGTTCTAATCAGTTTATCATTTAGTAACTTCATACACCCAAAACAATTGTTATATGAATACTGGACAAGAGAGGGAGTACTTTACAAGAAGATTAGGGAAAATGAGACCTAATTTAATCTGTTATTGAAATTTATTCTTATCGCAAATGTCTAATGAAGCATAAAAAGTTTTAGAAATACAGTGTCCAAAAAGTAGTACTTGACAAGTTAGTGACAAAAAAACAAATGCCATCAGTATTTGAAGGTGTGGGTTTTAACCCTGAAGCTATGGTCCATGGTCATGATGGAGCTTATGGCATTTGTGTATGTGATTGCTCAAATTGCTGGAAAATGATGCAGCAGATGTTCATCATTATGGTCACTGCTGCAGTAGCTTCAGGTTTATAGGGTGATCCTATATAGAATATAATGGCTGTCCAACTTTCAAGGCCACCTTCCACACACCCAAACCATTATTCATCTTGTTTGGGCTCTAAGCCATTTAGAGCTTTCTTGCTGCCGAAGATAATTTCTGTTGAGGAGTTTTGAGGTTCAACAGTTGGTTAACGTTGTCTGTTACAGGGAAAAAAGCTTCTCTGCTTACTTTTTTATTACAGAAGCTAAACCTTTTCTGTAAAAATATAAATTTTAAACTAGCAAAACATGTTTTATGGACTGCATTGTGACTTTTAGTAACTTTTAAACAGGGGCATTACTTTTTACTTTTGTGGGAAAAAAATTTAAAAGTAGATTTTCTTTTTGGATAAAAGATATGTTATTTTACTTTTGTGGACTGGTGTATCTGTTTAAAGGCATCTATATCATAACATCGACAGCTTAGGTTGTTGAATACAAAATCATCAATGCCTAAGCATCAAAAGCAAAAAACAGCGAATGGCCACACCCCCCCCCCCAACTAAATATACCAACTCCGAGACTGCTCTTCATTGGAGAAAAGGCAAATCCCCAAGAATGGCCACACAAATTCTTTCCCGAGGAAAGAATTTGATAATGTGGCCGTGCTATTTTAAGCCTTCGACACTTAGGTGTTGATGAATACGCATTCGACAACCTAAGCTGTCAACAAATCAATAGGGAACCGTTTAAAATGCTTTATATTCTGTGTTTGGTGGAAAAGGTGGCTTTTTTGTTACTTGTGTGTTTTACGAACTACTGCTGCCAGGGATTTCCAGAAATTAGGCAGACCTTCTGGCTTTACCTTGGAACAATGTACTGGTTCCTCAGTTTTTCTTGTTACCAGCCAGAAAAAGAAGAAAATTAATAAACAGCCTTTGCCACAGGTGGGTGACTCTGCTCTGGCCATTTTTGCTTTCTCAAAACATTCATCCTTTTTCTTGGTTCCCTCTGGATTAGTTCCTACAGCCATAATTTACTGGTGGTTAGACATGTCCTTTTTGGCTGTTGGAGACTTGGAGTGCCCTAGTTGGACAAGGGAGAGCCAGTCTGGTCGGTCTTGAGTGAAGGAGCAGGGGTTCCTCTCTGTCTATCCTAAATGGATTACCTGTCCCTAGTGTGTTTTACTGGGCAAAAGTGTAACTGCCTCTTTACAAATTCCTGACAAAAAGCAAAAACCCACACATTTTTCTTCACATGTTTCATTTACTTTAGTCAGGAGTGATTTAATGCATTTAGCTCAGGGCTTAATTCAGACTTTTCCCCCTTCCAGTTTAGCTGTTTCTGGTCAGAGAAAAGGGATTCTTCATTTTTCTGAAAACATTAAAGATGACTGTGAGGAGACAGATTATATGTTTCTTCCTCAGGTTTCTGATTCATATTCTTAGGAAAATGTGGCCTGTGCCAGTCCCTTTGAAGGATTTTCTTATTCTGCAACTACTTCCAGAATGAATCAGTTATTTAATTGGGAATATAATGGCATTCCACTGTCCATGAAGAAGTATTAAGATTAACTGAAACTGTATTTTCCTGAACTTACTTCAGTTTATCCTGTTATTTCGGCATTGGAGTATGTTTTTGTCACAGCATGCAACTTCCCTGACAGCCAGCCTGCTGCCCAGGAAAGCAGATAGATTGTATAAAGTTCTTCAATCTTTTTGTTTTTAAACAAGAAACATTGTTATTGAAGTATCACTAATGACATAGGCAATTTGTATTCATATAAATGAAAACAAACCATATTGACATATTTTAAGTTCCAAACATTATACAACACATACAGTCTTCTGTACAGTAATTGTCAGTCAGACATTACATAGCTAATTTAATTCTTACCTTCCATTAAACAAGCTTAGAAATGAAGCACTGTGAACACCCCGAGGTTTAGTTAGCTTAAACAGTCAGGGGACAGGGTCCAGCTATTCAGGTCAAAGCAACTAGAAAAAAATAAGAAATAATAGCCTTTTGAGCTCAAAAGGATATTCATTCATATTTTTCACTTCCGTTAAACCTCATTCCTCCTCCAAATCATTATTCTGCATGTATTGTTCCCACAATTCTCATTTTTTTCTATGTAATTTCCTCCTACCCTTTTCTAAGCCTCCCACAGTTCTTTTATCTCTGTTACTATGTTCACTACTTCTAGCATGGTAGATTTAGACTTCTTTGATTTCCATTTTCCAGTAACTGCTTTTTTGGCAGCCAGCAGAATTAAACTTAGCAAGGTCTTACTATATTTAGACAATTCTAATTCTGTATCACAGCTCAAAATATAATTTCCTTAGTTATACTAATTTGCTCATCTAGTATTTCTGACAGAGTAGTCTGCAGGGAATTTTTAAAGTCTGCAAACCCATTACACTCTCAAAATATATGTTCCTGATTACCTGTTTCTTCCCTGTCACACCTCCGGCATTTGCAATGTACCTGAGAAAAAAAATCTTTGCAGTGTGCTTGGGGTATAAAAATACCTATGCAAACACTTCTAAGCAAAGATCTTCTAGACTTTGTTGCATATTTGGAAGCCATACATATATCCTTTCATTGTTTCCTTGTGAATTGCTTATCCAGTCTCTCTTCCCAATCTTTTCTAACCTCCTCTGTTTGATTCGTACAGCTATATGTACATTTTATATGCCCTACTAATTCAACTTTTTGACAGCATCTTCTGTTCTAGATTCTACTAAAAACTCTGCCAGTGCTGGTCTTTCACTTAGGATCCCCCTATTCCTTACTCTTTGCCTATACTCTGATATCAATCCTTGATAGGAAAGGCAGTCCCTAGCCTGCAATGCAAATGAATTATTGGCCTCTTCCCATTCTATTACTATTCCCTCTCTAATTATTTGCTCTCAATACCTTGGTTCATTTGCTAGTTTTCACCTGGAAATTCCCGCCCCCTTCTTGCCTATTCTCCCCTAATTGCAGTTATCCCTATCAGCAGAATCTCCTTTCTCCATTCCCTTGATGGCTTAATTCGTAGAATACTTTCTGCTACTTTACAAGTTATAACATTCTGTATAGTTATTGTTATTCTCCTTAAGAATCTTCATCCAAAATCCCAGTGTCATTTTTTTTTCTTGATTCCCCCCAGAACCACCACCATTTCATCATCATCCCTTACACTTTGAATTGTAGCTTTCTGCTTGCACTATGTGTAGGAGCCTTAACTGTGTTGCTCTGAAATATCTCTTCAAATCAGGTAATCCCAAACTACCGTGTTGTATAGCAAGGATCAATTTATCCCACCAGACTCTTGCCCTCTTCCGCTCCTAGTTAAAAATCCTACAACTCTTTATTAATCACTACCCAAAACATATCCTGTGGTTGATAAAAGTATGGCCTGACCTGTGTTTAAAACTAAAGGAACTAAAAACATTTTCACTGTATCTTGCCACCCATATGCATAAAACAAACAGAGCTTCCAGTTTCTCAGTTTTTGTATTATCTTTTGTTTAGTCTCTTCCCACATACGCTTAGCTGCCTTAACAGAATACTTTTTAACCCATATTCTTAAGTACTTCATTTTGTCATGCCCCCATAAATATGGGTGTTGCTGAACCAATTCATTTGTGGGTACATAGTTTACAGCTGTTGCCTTTGTTTTATCTTCATTAATTTTGTATGTCGAAAATACTTGAAGCTGTCTCAGAATGTTCCACAACACTCAGGTACAAAAGTAATATCATCTGCTAATAAAGCCAGCTTTTCTTGATTACAGTGCCAATTATATCCCTGAATACCTTATTTTCTTTGTTAGTGGTTCTAAATATAACAGAAATAAAAAGGAAAGAAAATTCCCCTGCCTGGTTCCTCTGTCCGAACACAAGTTATCAGATCAGAAACCCCCACACACTTTAATTTTTTGCCGCCAATCCCTCATATATATATATACTCCTAATTAACCTTATTATTTTGTCAGGGAATACAAGTACTTCCATTGCCTTACTTATAAAATCCCAGATTACTGTGTCAAATGCATCAAAACTGACCAGGAGATGTGGTAATTTCTTACATTCTGCTTCCCTCTGGATCATCATTGTTCCGTTAATGTTGTCAAATGTTTGCCTCCCCTCACTTTGATCCATATCTATCAATTTTTGCATCACCTTTGCAATTCTTTCAGTCATTATAGACATAAACACTTTATAATCATGATTTAGTATTGAAATGGGCCTGTATGAAGCTGGATCCGATGGTTCCTTATTATTTTTTAAGTGTTGCACCAGGCACAGCTTTCTTCCAGGATGTTGGTGGTACTTGTTCTTTTAAAATACTGTTAAACAAAACCTTCCAGATCTTTATCACTTTCTTCCATCCTAACTTCCACAGAAATACCTTCCTGTAAATTGGTTAAACATCATCATTTTTATATCATCTTCTCCTATACTAGCTGTTAGTAATTGAGCATCATCAGTCACTAACCATAGCATATTTAATTCTTCCATAAACATTTTCTGTTTCTACTTTTTCTTGATTTCCACATTTCTTTGCTTTATACACACTTTCATAAAATTTCCAAAATATTCCTAATCCCTCTACAGGATCTTTGTTATACAATCCCTAAGCTTGGCAATGACCCTACTTTCTGTTGCCTGAGGTGTTGTGCTGAAAGCTTTTGTGCTCTGGAGTTATATTAAAAAAAACAGTTCCTTAACAGCAGTCCTTCTAAACTCATGCATATTATCAAGGTAGTCCCTTATATCTCTTTAGTACTCTGAAGTTGCACCTGTTTTTATTCTGTGAGATTCCACCTGTTGTGCAGTACTGTAACCTTTGATAGTCCATCTAAATAATTTGTGTAACTTCTAAACCATCTCTTTTTCTTTTATTTCTACCTTATTTTTAAACTCCACTTTTGTGTTATCTCACTCCCTAGCAGTATTTTCTGAAGAAATTTCTATCATACCTAATAATTCCTGAACAATTTCTACTACCCATTCCTTAAAATTCTGTCTGTTATAACAAATAGGTGGGGAAGCGCCAATGTCTCATTTTTGTTTCATTACCCTGAATTTTAGCTTAGTTATTATTGGCACCTGATCTGAAATGGTTATTCGATATGTAGCAGAACTTCAAATTAAATGCTCATTTTCCTGTGAAGTATAATTTCTGTCTAGCCTAGTTTTTGTACCTTGGGGAATAATAAGTAAATAAATTATCTCAAAGTTCCTGCTATCCAGTTCACATCATCCATACCAAATATTTTCATAAATTTCTTCAAAAATCTATCCTGTTTTGTTATATTTTCCTTAATAGGCCCCCAGAAACATCTGCACTGTGGCAAATCAAATTCCAGTCCACAACTATAAGTAATAAAAATTCCTCAATTTTATTAAGTTTTTATATACTAGTCCCAGATCAGACCTAGCAGCTGTTGTTCTAGTAAACCCAGCTGCTGCTAAACATCAGGTCTATATCATCTGAGCGATTTGCGCAAATTGCGAACGCTCATAATTTCGAACGTACTGGACCTCAAACTTCCTGTTGTGGGGGGGCTGTGCCCCCCAGCTAAATATATATTCCATTTCCGAGATCGCACTACAGTGAGGAAAGGGCAAATATCCCATTCTTCACTGTACCAGGATCTTAGAAAAAGCACTTTGAGGGCCGGTACATTCGATATTATGAGCGTTTGCAATTTGTGCACTTCGCTCATATAATATAGACCCTAAACATCTAGTTAATACTAATCTTTCACTTTCTGACAAGGGTGGGAAGGCTTTGATAGATTTGGGTAAAAATGTGTATTCTTCTTCAACACTTATTTTTAGAATTCTCAACTGCTAAGCTCACACGTTAAAGTTGATGCTTGCCTTTTTAGAGAACACAAAGGATATTACCGCATCTGTTTCCTCTTCTGAAGAAAACATTTCTTTGTGCAACCTTATTACTTTTCTGAATCAGGTGGTTACCCACGTTTTCAAACATGCTTAAAATTCTGCTGATATGACTTCCAGGGCTGCTGCCACTGGAATTTGCATAAGGAAGTTTGCTTGGTTGCATTCTCAGAACCTTCCTGAGGATGTCCAAGTTAAAATTCTGCCTTCTATCGTAGACAGACATAGAAAGACAGAAAGAGTTTGTTTTTAGACTATCTACTGAGGAATTTCTCAGATTCTTCAGTCTTCCTTCTCTAGATCTGCGAAGGAGTATAATGATACTCCAAAAACCTTTTTTTTTTTTAAAACAAAATAAACCAACACATCAAGCTGCTGATAACCAGATCTTTAAAAAGCAGTTGCAGGAGTTTCCAAAAAGACTGGACAATTCCCAACAGCAAAAGGCAGTCTAATAAGTCGTAATGACTGTAAGACTCTCCTCTACCTTCCCAACCCAGAAAACTTTTAATCCTTCCAGAAAGTCTCAACCTTCATTTCTCTCTTTGGCAAAAGATAGTTTCAGACAGATGGGTTCTGAAAGTAATCCGTCAATGTTGTAGATGACAGTGGGAGTCTCCGTCCTTTTTAAGGGATTGACCCTCATCCATCAGACCAAACTCCTCTTTTTCCTCCTAACTTTCAGCATCTGCTGTCTTGGGGATTGACAGAAACTGTCTCTCCTCCTCAGTTAGGAGAAGGGTTTTATTCATGAGTGTTTCTGGTGCCAAAGAAAGAATATCACTCCTTTCTAAGCCTATTTGTGGTAGTGCCAAAGTTCAAAATTTTAGCCCTTCACAACTTGCTACTTCTCATTCCCCCTTCAAGTTTTTGATGACCATAGATTTAAACGATGCATGTCATCATATTCCTGTAGATCCAGATTTCAGACATTTCGTCAGGTTTTCTTTGTCTTGGTCACAATATGAGCTCTCTGCATTAGTCTTTGGTCTATCTGCTGCTTCAAGAATATTCACAAAATGTCTAGCTGCTGTTATAGCTTACTGCAAGCTGCAAGGTATTCACATTTTTCCTTATTAGACAACTTGCTTATCTTTGCAAAGTGTCGGGAATCTCTCACTTAGGTGAGTGATCTTCTACATATACCAGGGTTCCAGGAAAACATACAAAAGTCTCAATGGACTCCTTCTCATGGGATTGTTTTCCACAGGTGTCTCTTAGATTATACAGGAGTAAGTAGATCTTTATCTAGATTTATTCTTGAGTTTTTCTACTTAGATTATTGTCACATCCTAGGAATTTCTCAGGAGTCTGTGTCTCATGGCTTCTATGTCTCTAGTGATTCCTGTAGCAAAACTCCACATGTGAAAAATCCAATGGTACCTAACATCTGTATAGTCCCAACATCATCATCTCCTGACATTCCAGATTCCAGTTTGTGGGCTTATAAAAAAGGAGATTTTTTTTTTGGGTGGAGAGACCAAATTTCTTGGCATCCGGGACTCCCATTTTCCCTTCCAGCTCCATCATAGTGTGTAACAACAAACTCCACAGACATTGCTTGAGGAGCAGTGTCATCATCATCCTTTTTCCCATTTTCTGCATGGGGTTGTGGTGTAGTGTCAAATGTTGCCATCTCTCTCGATTCAGTGCTATTGTCCTACCTAATTTGACAGTCATCGCTGACTATCCCAGGTCTTCTCTCTCTCAATCCATCTATTTCTCTGCTGGATATCCTTGGTTCCTCTTGCTTTTTTCCTGTCTGTCCCAAATCTTCTTCACCAGGTTGTCTTCTGCTTTCCTGTATATGTGACTAAACCACCATAATCTGTTCTCTTTGACCTTCTCTGATATCACCATTTCTTCACTTATACCACAGTCTGCATTCTTCTACCCATTCCA
The DNA here is from genome assembly GCF_019279795.1 of Protopterus annectens. Lineage (NCBI taxonomy): Eukaryota > Metazoa > Chordata > Ceratodontiformes > Protopteridae > Protopterus > Protopterus annectens. Next base: position 653,440,662 of record NC_056729.1, on the reverse strand, counting down.
GGCACTTCATCTCCATCTTCATCATTTGCTCTGCCTTTACTGCTCAGGTTTTTGTACCATACAGCAGTACTGTTCACACCATTGTTTTGTACACCTTATTTATCAGCTGCTTTGGCATTCTTCTGCCATACACTACACCTTACACTCTATGCCAATTGGCTGCAGCCCCTCTGATTCTAGTTTTGACCTCCTTATTCAGACTTCCCTTCTCCTCAACCACTTCTCCCAGATACTTGAAGCTGTTAACCTGTCTGATTTGTCAGCTTCTTCTGATTTCCCCCATTTACTGCCATTACAACTGACTTATCTGTACTCAGTTCCATTCCACGTGCCTTCAGTTTTGCATTCCATTCCCCCCATCCTTTGCTAAAGTTCTTGCTCAGTCGGCCTGTATTGCCACATTGTTTGCATACAGAAACATTTGTTGATCTTCCCCCTCCAACCTGTTTGCTAATGCAGTCCATCAGTAGTATGAACAGCAGTGGGCTCAGAGCAGAACCCTGATGCACACCCACTCACATTGGGACCCCCCTCTGTGAGACTGAACACTGTTCATACTTGAGTCATTGGGTCCTCATACATAGCGTGGAGTAATTCTATCAATGTTCTGAGAGTTCAAACCACCGCAGAACTGCCCAAATCAGCTTTCTTGAGACGACTGCTTTCTCCAAGTCCAGGAAAGCCCAGTTGGACTCTTTCCTCATCTGTAGCTTCTTCTCAACTTATCTGTCTAACTGCAAACATTGGGTCGGTTGTGTTGATCCTGATCTGAATCGTAAGAACAGCAGTGCAATCTTACTCTCTGCTACTCTGCATATTTATTTGTCGGTCTCCCCTCTCCAGAATTTTCTTGTAGTGTGACAGGAGTTTGATACCTCTGTACTGCTCACAGTTGTGGATGTCCCCTTTGTTATTTTACATTGACACTAGTATGCTTATTCTCCAGTCATCTGGGGTACACCTTTCTTTCCATACTGCTATGAGTACACTCAGGAGCCATTTCTTCCCATCTCACCCAACATCTTGATCATGTCTGATGTGACCTCATCTGAGCCTGCTTCTTTCCTTGGCTTCATATTCCTTAGTGCTGTTCTTAGTCCTTCTTGAGGGAGATCCTCCTCCTGTTCTTTCATTGTAGGCTGTGTCTGGGCAGTACATCTTTTTTTCTACATTTATAAGCAGATGAAATACTCTTTCTATATTCCTTTGATTTTCTGTGGACAGATGAACAGGTTGTTGCTGGCATCCTTTACAAAGGGTGTCTGACTTTCTTCTTTATGTTTCTGTCTTTGCCTTGTAACCTGATAAAGCTTCTTTGTGCCATCTACCAAGTCACTTTCCAAAAGCTGGTAGCGTGTCTCTGATGCCTTTTTCTTTGCTATTTCATCTCCTCTCTTAGCCAAGCAGTATCCCTTCTTAGCCTAGTCTGTCTTTTCTATCACCTACTTTTTTGCTACACTTATTTTTTTTTTGATGACTTCCTGAATGTCTGCCTTTCACCTGCATCTTTCCATACTTATTTTATTTTCATACCTGGCTTGACTGCATAGCTCTTCTTTAGTCCTCACACGTGCTGTTTTGAGGCACTGCTGTTCTTTTTCAACTCCACCAATTTTTTCTTATAGGTTCATAGATTCATAGATAGGTACTAGGCTATCTGCCTGAAGGCATTTATAAGCCTAGCCGGAATGTGTTGGCTTTCGCCGCCTCCTTAGATTAGTTCCCTGTGCCTCTGTCCAGCAGAGCCATTGAAGTGATCAATGGGGTAAACTTTCTGTTTCCCATCCACTCATCAAGGTTTCTCTTGAAGAGGGTTAGCGAGGAGCTCTGCCTAATGTAGATTGGAATCTTGTTCCAGAGCATGGGAAGTCTCTGGGACAGGAATCTATCCCTCCAGCACGTCCTATTTATTGTTGTGGTGAGGTTTAGATCCCTGGAGCATGTGGCTTGAGGGGATATGGTTTTCTTTAGGTGGAGCATGTCCATCAATTCTGGGTTGGACATGGCCTTGTATGTCAGGCAGAGATCACCTCTGAGTAGGCGGTATGCAACTGAGTACAGCTGGAGTTTCTTCAGTCGAGCAGCATAGGGCATCTGCTTGAGACCAGTGATCCTCTTGGTGAGAAACTTCTGTGGTCTTTCCAGTTGTTGCAGGTGTCTTGTAAGGTGCATCCCAAATGGGGCATTGTACTCTATGATGGGTCTGATGAGTGATGCATAGAGAGGCCCAATGACCTCTTTCAATCTGGATGCAAACCCTTTTGTGATTAGGTGGGCCACATAGAAGGATTTTCTAACCACTTTGGCAATGTGATTATCAAAGGAGAGGTTACTATCTACTTGGGTCCCCAGATCCCTTATTACGTCTTCCGTATTTAGGGGGCTACCACCTATGTGGTAGTTTGTGGGTACTTTGTTTTTTCTAAAGGGGATGACTATGCACTTTTTGGCATTTAGCTTGAGACCATGGTTTTGACACCAGGTGTCTGTCTCAGTGAGACCCTATTGGAGGATGTCTGTGTCAGCCGGAGAATCAGTTATAGCCTCTAGTTTGCAGTCGTCTGCGAACTTGGTGAGCCATAGTCCTCCTGTGCTTGCCTGTACCTCTGAGAAGTATATGCCGAACAGGAGGGGTCCTAGGACTGAGCCATGGGGAATGCCACTTGTAACAGGTTTAGAGTCAGACCTAGCTCCTGCAACTCTTACCATGTGGGCTCTGTCCATGAGCCAGTTGGCAACCCATCTCATGATGTAGGGGTTTATGTTCAGGCTGGTGAGCTTGTTTATAATACCTGAGTGGGGAATAGTGTCAAAGGCCTTTGCGAGGTCTAGGTAGGCTGTGTGGACCACCTTTTCCTCATCTATAGCCTTGGTAACTGTCTCAAAGAAGTCCACCAGGTTTAGGAGGCATGATTTGCCCTTAACAAAGCCGAACTGGGTTGTGTCCAGTGTTTGGAGGTTTCCAATGTCTCTGTTAATGAGATCCGTAGTGATGCGCTCCATAGCTTTGCAGACCAAGCTAGTCAGGCTTATAGGGCGATAGTTCCCAGGGTCCGTTGTGGCTCCACCTTTGTGGAGTGGAATAACTGTTGCTGTGCATCACTCTGTGGGCACGTAGCCTGTGGAGAGGCTGAGTTTAAACAGAGTGTTTAGGTGAGGGATTAGTTCATCTTTGAGCTCATGTAGGATGCAGCGTGGGACACCGTCCGGTCCCATTGATGCTGTGTTTTTGGCTTTGGAAAGGGCTGTTTTAACCTGAGTGTCTGTGATTTCAGGGGCACTACATTCTTCTGGTATAGTTATGGACCCTTTTGGGGGTGAGAGGGGGGTGAAATTTGCACTGAACCTGTCTGCCAGGATGTTGGCTATATCGGTCAGTTCAGTGTATTTTATGCCATTCTGCACTAACTCCGAGCAGATCTGAGAATTGCCACTTAGATTTTTGACATAGCTAAAGAATATCTTGTGGTTATCTTCCCAAGATGCTAGAGCCCTGAGTAATTCTTTGAAATCTTATGTTTTCTCTCCAGTCAACTCCCAGATCATCAGCCTAGTTTCTGCTGACCTAAGTACCTTCTATTGCCACTGCTTGCAAATGATTGTGGCAACCAGTGGTTTATACTGTGGGCCAACTGTTTCACTGAGGATGACTTTATAATTGCTGATGCTACCTCAGTGTCCTTTCCTTACTAGGAGGAAGTCTAAGCAAGTTGCATTTTGGCCATTCTTGTGTGTGATCTTGTGACTGACTCTAGTTTAACCACGTGTTGGCCACCATCAAGCCATTTGCCAGACTGAAGTGTAGTATGGCCTGTCCTTCATTATTCCTGTTGCCCCACCCATGTGGACCCAATAGCTCTCATGTTTGGTTCTGTCTGTCCAAATGTGTGCATTCAGGGCAACCATTATCAATAGCAATAGATGTTGTCCTGCTTTATCTAGTAGGTCCTGCAACTGCTGTCTGAATGCACTCTTTTTCTTCACTATCACAACCCTGCTGTGGGCCATAGACTAAGATTATGAATAGTGCCCTGTGCTTACATTGAAGTCTGATTGCCATGAGTCTGTCACTAATTTTGATGACATCCTTCACTTAAGTCTCTCTCTCTTTCATCCCAATTCATATACCATTTCTAGTCTGTCCTCCTGCTTGGGGAGCAGTGTCTTTAAGAATAAAAGTGTAGAATCTTTGGAAAAGAAAAGAAAAGACAGACCATAACAAGTAGACATAAAAGACATATTGGTGTGACGTCCTGTTAATATCCCGCCGAACTGCCACCAATATGTGATGTCCCCTACTATCCAGAGTCAGTAACTAAGGAACTTAAATCCTCACTACTGACTCCAATGTGAGACCATCACTTAAACAGGAGTAATATTTCAAATGTTCCCCTAAGAGCACAACAGGAACATGCTCTGTAACCTTGGACTGGACTGTATACTTCTGTCCACCCTAATGTAATTCCTTATTACACACTCCAGAGCAGTGTGTCCCAGTTTAATACCTCTGATATACTCACATTTAAATAAATTGAATCTCACACATCCAAGCACTTCTGGGAAAGCCTGACACAGATTTCCAGCTGTGTCACTTCCCCGAAATCATACGGTAAAATGCTGCCACCGAGAGCTTCTGTATGCCATTTCAAAGGGGTGTCCAATTATTAAAATTAGGTATTAAAACAAATGGTACCAAATGGCCTAAAGCAGCCAGGCTTTCGGTGGGGCCCAGGAATTATCAAAGCAGGTATCAGATTACTAAAGAATACACTAATTGATCAGCCGCAATGTAAGATAAAATATTTAATAATGAGCAAAATGATTAAAAAATATAAAACAGTAATTTCAGTAAACAAACAGAATTCAGTCACCAGGAAAATAAAATTAATTCTGAAGGATAGAAGTCCAACATTTAGAAAAACTCTGACTAATTAGCTATAATTTCCTATCTAACTGAAGAACAGTGTCCCTGATCTAAACTAAATAATACAACAGAGCAAAGTCAGGCTTACAGTTCTTGGTGAGTCCTTTGGGTATCCACTGCTCACTACAACTGTGTACTGCAAACTGAACTCAACTCAACTGAACAACAACTGACTTTAACTGTCTTCAGTAAGCTCTTTTACAGACTAGGTTAACTGTCTCAACGGTTCCAGTTCGTATTTTCATTTCACTGTTTGAAAATCAACAGACAGCTATTTATTAAAGTTCCTTCCTGTTGTTCAGTCTCTGAAAGTAAGCAAAGAGCAACTGGAAACATTCTGATGACATCATCTGTAGATCAACTTACTCTGAGACAGTCTGCATTTAGAATCACCTTCACAAATATGAGCAGTTAGACATGCAGCAGAGCACTGTTCAACTCTTTAAGCATCCCCTACAGAGTATTAATCAACATACAAGCACTTATTTACAATACCATAGCTAGCCATGCTGGCATGTATTACGCAGGTTAATCTGAAATTATGTACAAAACTTCAGCCAGACATGCTAGCACAGATAACAATGTCTAATTTCTTCACAGTTGGCACTTATAAATCCTTTCGACTCCCTCAGTCATCTGTGGTCCCCAGGACCACTGCAAGTGTTTATTGGCAACATCCTAGTGATGTGATATATAAACAGATAGGGAGAAACCAGATCATACCTTCATGTTAACCTGGGATATAGCTTTTCAGCACAGTCTGATTCTACAGGCTACTTAAATATCAACAGAGCAAATCTGTGTGGCAGACAAGTTGAGCAGGACCAGGAAAAAAAAAATTAATGGATGGAAGTTGAATTAAAGGTCTTCCAGGAATTGACCCAGCAGTGAGGACACCTTAAAAATATCTTTTCCTTCACTCACAACAATTAGTTGGCAAAATTCTGCTCCAGGACTCCATGCAACAAGATCTGGAAGATAGAAGTTTATTTTTCCTTGGTCAGGAATGTTCTTGTATACTTTTCCACTCTTTCCACTAATATCCAGGTTCACACTGAAGATTCAGAAGGACTCTCTGAAGATCATTGTGGTGTCTTCCTTCTGACCCAGGCAAGAGTGGTGTTCCCTTCTTTTGGAAATGGCAAGGGGCAAGTACCACAAACTTTCGCATGTACTTGACCTAATTACACATGTCAAAGGGTGTCTGTTACATTCCGACCATAAATGACTGCAATTAACTGTCTGGATGATAGAATCTTAACAGGCACCTTTTTTCTAAGAGAGTGCATCAGGTGATTTGAAACATGCTAGTAGAAATTTATATGTTAGTAAATGGAAAAAAATTTCTAGTCAGTGCCAAGACAGGAACCAGCACCCATTCAGAGCTAATATTTCTCTGGTAGGCTCACTTGTGGTTCTTAACATGGGAAACAGCGTTAATAATTTATCCCACTTCTGCAAAAACAATATCTGAGTTTTAAGCTGTTATGGTAGGTCAGCCTTATCTTTATTTTCTGCAAAGATAAGGTTTCTTACAGAACTAATCCTTCATTTATGCCTAAAGTGATATCTGAGTTGACTTTGAGCTAAGCTATCCATCTCTTTGTCTTCTTTCCAGAACATAACAATGAAGGAGAAAGGATTCCCTATGCCTTGGACATCCTTAGAGAACTCAGGTACTTTCTTGACAGAACAAAATCTTTTAGGAAATCAAATAGTTGCTCATTTCTTGTGATGTTTAAAAAAAAAACATCAATCTATTTCAAAACAGAATATTTCCAAATCATTGTCTCATGCTGTTACCCTTTGTTAAACCCTTCAAAATAAAGCAATTCCAGGCAGGGACAAGGCTTACTCTACCAGAGCCTTGGCTTCATCTGTGGCTTTTTGGAAATGTTCGGATTCTATACATATTTTAAAAGTGACAATTTGGTCCTCTGTACATCCATAACCACTATAAACTGGATTCCTTTTGCAGGTCAGGCTTTCTTAGGACTACTCTCCAGGAGCTATTTGGATCTTCATCCCTCCTCTTCCTAGTGAGTTTAAGCTTTGGTGTTCTACCTTTAGAGCTAAAACTACTGCAGCAATGATCATAATGATGAATATAGTACAGTTGTGTAATACTTACTATAACAGTAGATGTTGTGATGATCCCTGCTGCAGTAGCCACTCCTTCCACCCTGTATTTTTTGTATGTTTTAGTTGCCAGGGTGAGGCTCTATAATTTTATTTTTCTAACACTGACCTTTGTAGGGCTTTAATCTCCCTTTCTGTGTTGGCATGAAAGCTCTGAATGGCATGGCATACAAACCTCTTCTTTTATTTAGGTCAGCTCATGCTGTAACCGCATTGCCAGATTTCCTACTGGCACAGCCTACTGGACACACCACTGTCACAACCTAAATCACCTAGGATGGCTTGAACTGCCTAGCCTTCTGCAGTTCAACCAGCTAACAGTGACACACGAAGTCCTTTACCAACCAGAAAATACACCTGCACTAAAAAACATTATCAGCCCCTACACCAGCACCTGACCACTGTGATCATCCACTAGACTCCTATTTCAAACATACAAATCCAACTACTCAGCTGGGGACTCTCTGTTTGCCAACTCTGTTGGAAAAACATTGAACAGACTCCCATCTGACTTGACCCTAGAACCCTCACTAACTCGGTTCAAAAACAAACTCAAGAAATACTTCAAAACTCATTGGTTATGTCCTTGCACTAACCCTGACTAGTGACATCTCTATTACTTGGGTGCCTTACCTTCAACTACTTCTAACTTTTTTTACCACACCATTTCAGGAAGGGTCAATTGTATAACTGCTGCTCAGTGTGTCTTAAACCTGAATGCAATGTTATGTATGTATAACTTTGAAAATAATATGTTTTATAAAGTGTTTTATAATAAGTTAGTACTATATGTACTAAATGTGGTACTGCTTATATAATCTGCTTGAAACTAGCATTTACTAAATGTTCAATGTGTACTATTATCTTGGAGCTTTTCTCCCCGGGCCTCCGCTGAAAATGGACATGTATCCAGTAGACTAGCCCGGTCAATAAATGTAAAATAAAAATAAAATAACATGCTGAATAGTGGCTAGGATGCATGGAAGGTGCCCTTGAAGCTTTGGAAGCTGGTTGGCAGTTGTAGCCTGTGTAGTATACAACCACATATAGCAAAGGTTACTGCAGCAGTAGTTATTTGAATACTATTAATGTGTACTTACTTACACAACTGTACTATTCTTCATGGTACTCATTATGTAATGTATTAAATAATTCAAAATTAAATTTATAGGGTGTAATAATAAGAGTAAACAGAAATTGCAACAATTTTCCAGAAGGAAAATAAATATTAAATGGGGGGGGGGGTGCGCTCTCAGGAAAGACAGAGTCTACTTCTGAAGTCTTCCAAAGTTAAGTTAGACTGTAGCATCAGTTTGTTATCCAGATGCTGGTTGCTTCCAAAATGAGCAATTGAAACGAATTTAAACACAAAGGGATTTAAAACTTATTGCTGACTTCATAAGATGCAGCGACCAGTGATGTTCCCCATAATATGTTGGATTTCTACATGCTTGTATATCACTGGACTGCTCGCTGTGTGTCCTCAAATGTGTTCTGTCATCTCTACATCGAACTGAGGAAGTCAGCATAATCTGTTACCCACATTCAAAATACACATCTCATACACGTATAAATACACATCTTAAACAACGGAGGAAATCAGCACAATGTAGATATTTTTCAAACCGCATCCAAAATACTTTCCCACACACACACACACACACACACACACACACACACACACACACACACACACACACACACACACACACACCTGTACACATATACACAGATGCCTGTTAATTATAATTACTTTATTGAATGCATACTTCTCAGATGTCTGATTATGATCAAATGAAAACATAAGTTCATGGACAGCCAAAGTGACATGTTTTTGCTTTCTGCTGTCAGACGCATACAGTGCAACCCTTGCAACCCCGTCCTGTACACATATACTCATGCACGCATGCGTACACACACACACACATACACACACACACAAAATATTACATTATTAAATATATGCAAAAATGCATCTGACATACTGTCCTCCTGGCTGGCTGTCAGCAGTGCAGCGGAACAGAAGAACTCAACTCATGTAATAAGGAAGGAATCACAGAGTAGACTTGTTATTTAACAATAAGCAAAACATGTTTTTTCACTTCACTCTTTAACTCTACAGGTCTGTCCACAATTGCTTTAATTTTCATTCAAGTTTCTTTGTGCACCAGTCACCTGAGGCAGTCTGTGCTAAAAGAAAACTGCTCTTCAATGGTTCATTTAGCAGCCTAGCCAGCCTTCACTGAAGCTCCATACCTGCCCCCCCCAAATAATGTTACAACAACCTCTAGTAATGCATAATTGCCTTATTCTCAATTGGGACGTACTTCTAAATGACTATGACTGCTGGGCTATTTAGAAAACTGCCAAGCCAATTAAACAGATTTTTTGCATGATATCACCTGCAGCTTCTTAAATTAATCCCAGAACTGTACTCAGATTCAATTGGTAATAGGCTATTGTGCCCCTAACAGCTTGTGCCAGGGTTATCCTTCTCCTTCTTCCCACCCTCGTTACAGCCCTATCTCCAAGGATCTTTTTCAGCCATAACTTAGGCCATAAGCAGTAGACAATATGAACAGATTAATGTAGCAGCTTTTACATACATTTTGCAACAGTCAAAAATATATATATATATTTTACAGAGATTGAGTAACAGACAAAGATTGTACAATAGACAATTTAAGTCATTACAGATATTTACATGAGCTACTGATGTACAGGAAGCTTCATAGACAGGGATCGTTGTTATGAGTTATCTTTCAGAGTCTGTCTCAGTTAGTCACAGTTGTTCATGTACATAAGAGATTCTGCACGCAGGTATAAATAAAACTTACAATATACATGGATTTTCCATTCATAATTCAGCCTTTGCATACATTTCTAGCGGGCATTTTACTTGAGGCTTAAAAGCATTAGTGATTTTTATTAACAGTTTTACACTAATTATCAGAATGAATTACAAAAAATAGACCATTGATCTGTGCAGGATAAGGAAACTTACTTTACAGTTATGCAGAATGTTAAGTGTCAGAATGGTATTAATGGAAAACTACATAGCTGAAAAGGCAGAGTATTAACAGTGGTAAGCTGTTTATTTTGAAAGGCAGTGTGCTAGTAATAGAAGCAGTACATCTGGATAACAGTGTAGTGGTTGGAAGTGAAGATGTTAGTGTAAAGTATCTGTTGTGAGTTGTGTTATTAATTATAAAGTATATTCTGTGTTTGGGCACTGATAAAAGCATTGGACCCTCCTGAATCTGGATTCTAGGATGAGTTGATTGGGACCCTTTGTGTTGTTTGCATAATAGGTCACCTACATTTAACTCTGCAGTGATGCTGTGCTAGAGCAGTAGGCTAAGACATGTGCCCATATGGAGTACTGTGACACAAGCTGTCTCACTCATGGCAAAGCTGGAGCAAGCATCATGGATGCCCCTATCTGGATGAAGGATTTCTTCATTCAGCCCTCCCAGAATTTGGCTGAGGACCTCCAGAAGAGAAAAGAGGACATCATTCTGGTGGAGGACTTTATGACCTCCCATTCCAGTCTCCATGTCATCTTCTAAGCCAGGCCAGCCATCAAGGAGAAAGTCCCTCATAGACAGAGGAAGGCCTTCATGTGCCATTCCAGTCTCCATAAGCTAGGCCAGCCATCAAGGAGAAAGTCCCTCATAAACAGAGGAAGGCCTTCATGTGCCATTCCAGTCTCCATAAGCTAGGCCAGCTATCAAGGAGAAAGTCCCTCATAGACAGAGGAACACCTTCATGTGTTAATATTGTCCTCCTCCCAGCTAAGACAACCAAGTCTCCAAGGAGAATGAACCTACTAGCCCAGCAGCTGCTGTCCTGATTACAGTCCAGAACTGCCCATTAGGGTAGTCCTGCTAGTATGCTGTGGTTTGGAGGTCCATCACAGAGAGCCAGGGGATGCTAGGTGTGGTCTAGTATTTGTGTGTCATACAGCTTTTATACTGTTTCCCAGAGAGAGAGAGATCTTTTACAGAATTAGGTCTTCTGTACAGACCCCTTCAGATAGGACCAAAGTGCATCCAGCAGAGAGGCTGTAAATGGTATTTCTTGTTTTGAAAAGGAAAAATTATCCTCCTACTACTACTACTTAGTTACAGAAAGGCTAGAAGGTTTCCATCACGTTGTGGACCTCAGTGACTTCAGAAAGGACATCTGATATATCATGTGCTGAATAGTGACCCTCAAGTGGGTCATGCTTGTATTGTTACAGGACATCTGAGTGGTGTTACAAGACATGATGAACACTTTTTGGCAAATTAGTGTTTGAGATCCTTACAGGAGGTTCCTTTGGTTCAGTCCAGGAGGGCATCCCTTTCAGTATAATGTGCTATTACTATCCCATCCATTTGGAAAATCTCACACATTATTCCTCTTCACAAAGGTGGTGACTCCACTGAGTACTCTAACTTTCGTCCCATGGCTCTACTGTCTCCACTTGCTAAAATAATGGAGAAATGTATTCACAAACAATTAATAACCCACCTACTCAGCTATAATCTCTTAGCTAACTGTCAACATGGTTTCCGGCCATTCCACAGTACCACCACAGCCTTGCTATCCTTTACCAACTGCATCAACAAAAATCCCAACAATAATATTCTTTCCTCAGCATTCTTTGTAGACCTATCTAAAGCCTTCGACATGGTCAACCATCAACTTCTCCTCACATACTAAAGTTGCTATCTCTTGATAATCCTGCTATGAACTGGTTTACATCCTACTTGGAAAACCGAAAACAAGCAGTTCTCTGGCAAAACCATCTTTCAGACCTCCTTCCCACCTCCCTAGGTGTCCCACAGGGCTCCATTTTAGGTCCACTATTGTTTTCCATTTTTATAAATGACCTTCATCTCTATATTCCCCTCTCTACCTGCATTCAATATGCTGATGACTCTACAATCATTTGTTCTGCTTCATCCCAAACTGAACTTCATTCTCTCACACAAAAATCCTTCACCACTATAGAACAATGTTTCTCCAACCACTGTCTTCTCCTCAACCCAAAAAAAAAAACTATTGCTCTTTACACCCTCTCACTTGTCTCCCCCTCTTCATTTCACACTTACATCCAACAATGGTACCATTATTTCTCCAGACCCCACCACCAAACTCCTAGGTATTACAATTGATAATCAACTAAAGTTCGACACTCACATAAACACTACAATAAAATCTATTAACAAAAAACTTGGATCCCTCTATAGAATCAAACATTTCCTGACACCACTAGCCCAAACCACAATAGCTAGAACCCACTTAATCTCTACCCTGTTATATGCTTCCCCCATATATACCAATCTGTCTAAAAATAATCTCAACAAACTAGCTAGATCATATAATAATATTGCCAGATTTGCCACTAACTCTCCATACAGGACTCATCACTGTCAGAATCTAAAACAACTAGGCTGGCTTGAATTACCTCACCTATTACAATTTAACCAACTTATAAATGCCCATAAAGCCCTACACCACCCCAATTATCTCTACCCTCATAACACCATATAATAACTTGAGGAATCTACGCTCCACTAACAAAATGTAGATTCACACTTCCTTATCAAATAATTTAGCAGGGGACTCCATATTCTCTAATTCAATTGGTAAAATATGGAATCACTTACCACAAAACCTTACAACCCTAACCTCTCTCCCACTATTCAAAACTAACCTAAAACATTTCCTCTCGAACCACTGGTTATGCTCTTGTACCAACCCTGACTAACTGGTGTTTTCAAACTATCTGTTACCATCAAAACATAATATTCTCTTTCAGAACTCCTCAGGGACCTATTTTCTAAACTAACCTCCCTTTCTCAATTCCTTACACTGTCTTTCCTGAGTACTACTTACCATGCTGAACACTTCTACTCATTTTCTTTCAGTGCTTTTTGTAAATTTTGTTACACTGAAGATGATTAATTCTATTTTATGTCATGTGCTAATTTTTTTTGTATTAGATTTTCTGTTTCTGTATATTTTTCAATATGTATTATAGAATGTCTTTTAACTTGGAGCTTTTCTCCCCGGGCCTCCACTGAAAATGAACATGTATCCAGTTGGACTAGTCCGGTTAACAAATGTAAAATAAATAAAAATAAATAAAATAAAAAATATTACTTGGTCTGTCTTGTACTCCCAAAATATTTACTGAGCTGTTGGCCACTGTAATGGGAAAGTTGAAAAAAAAGGAACTTCTTTTTTTTTTTTTTAATTGGATGACTGGCTCCTGGTAGACCCATCATTGGTGGTGTCCCTGACTTGAGTGGTTTGGTATTTCGATTAATTTGTAGAGGCCCTTTCAGAGCATTGCCTTTATCAACACAGAGTTCAGTGTCTTTCATTGCCAGTTGTTAATGCCAACACAGAGAAATGAGAAATAGTAACATTAGCATCTTGAATATGGAAGCAAAGAATAGTCCAATATCAAACCCTCTTGTGCCTTCTAAATGTGATGTTCTCAGGATCATAGGAGGTTACTAGGCTAATGGCCCCAGGTCCTTTACATGCCTAGCCAAGTTCAACCCATGTTCCCAAGAGTGTCTTGTTCAAGCAGACACTAAAATCAGCACCTATTGCCCCTGTTCAAGAGGGACACAGGTGGAACACCCAGGGTGAATTTCCGGTTACCTATCCAGTCTTCCAAATTGCGCTTAAATAGGACCAATGAGGGGCTTTGTTTAACATGAACAGGAAGCTTGTTCCAAAGGTGAGTCAACCTCTCTTAGATAAATCTTTCTCAGTAGCAAGTTCTGTTGATGCCATATACCAGGTTAAGGTCCTTTGAGCGAGTGACTCATGTGCCATTTGACTTGCGAATGTGCAGCATTTCCATCAAAGCTGGGTCAGAGATTGCTTTGTATGCAAAACACAGGTCATCTCTGAGCAATCTGTATGACACAGAGTAAAGTGACGATGATTTCAGTCTGCCTGCATAAGACAGATCTTGAAGACCCTGAATTTTCTTCATAAGGACCCTTTGTGGTCTCTTCAATTGCTGCAGGTGTTTGGAAAAGAACATACCAAAGGGAGCATTGTACTCTATTATTGACCTGATGAGGGAAGAGTACAGGAGGGTTATAACCTCTTTTTTCTGGAGGCAATGCCCTTACTTATGAGATGAGCAATATAAAATGCTCTTCTTACCACTGTGGAGACATGGTGATTGAATTTATGGTTGCTGTCAACCTGAATGCTGAGGGTATTGCAATTGATGTGGTAGTGTGAAGGAACATCACCCTTGCTGAAGAGGATGATAATGCATTTTTTTGCATTAAGTTTATGACCATGACTTGGGCATCAGTCATTCTGCATAAGACCTTCTTGTAGTATGTTGACTTTGCTATGGGTTTCAGTGATTGCTCCTAGTTTGCAGTCATCAGTAAACTTTGTCAGCCACAGTCCTTTAGTTTTAGCCTGTACTTTGGAGAAGTAGATTCTGAACAGTAGGGGTCACAGAACCGATTCATATGGAACATCACTGGTTACTGGTCTGCTGGAGGAGGTGCACTCCCCTGTTTTGACCATATGAGTTCTATCAGTGAGCCAGTTTGCAACCCACCTGACAATATATGGGTTGATAACCAGCTGGGTGAGTTTATCTATGATGCCTGAGTGTGGGATTGTGTCAAACGCCTTGGCTAAGTCTAGGTAGGCCATATGCACAGATTTGCCCTCATCCAAGGCTTTGGTGACTGTCTCAAAGAAGTCCACCAAGTTTAACAGGCATGATCTCCTCTTGACAAAGCCAAGCTGGGTGGGGTCGAGCATTTGGAGATTTCCTGTATCTTTGTTAATAAGGTCCATGATAATTTGTTCCATGGCTTTGCAGATAAGGCTGGTCAGCTAATGGGTCTGTAGTTCCCAGGGTCAGTGGATGCATCCCCTTTGTGCAAAAGGATGACAGTAGCTGTTTTCCATTCTGCTGGGACAAAGCCAGTGCTTAGGCTGTGATTGCAAAGCCTGCTCAATGGTGATGCTAATTCCTGTCCTAACCCATGTAGAACACAGCCCGGGATGTTGTCTGGTCCCATAGAGGCTGTGTTTTTGGCCTTGGAGAGGTCATTTAAGACTTGCTTCTTAGAGATACTAGGTGGGTGACAGGTGTTTGGGATGCTTTGGGGTATATGTGGTAGGGACAGGGCAGTGAAGTTTTCACTGAACCTGTCAGCCAGCAGGTTTGCTATATCCACAGGTTCCATATATGTAGTACCATTAACTACGAGTTCAGTGCAATTCTGGGCCTTAACTTTGAGGTTACGGATGTAACTAAAGAATGCCTTGTGGTTATCCTTAGTTAGGGAAGATAATTTGGATTTGTAGTTAGTTCATGTTCATGGTGCCTTTTTCAGCCCTGAGGATGTGGGTGTTGCAATGAACTGTGAGGTGCCGGTGACTGTACAGTTACCAAGCACTAATGAACCTTTTTGGTTTATAGGTTCATAAGTGTGTAGTAGGCTAACGACCACTGAGGCCTTTTAAAGCCTAGCCATGCATCTCAAATCTGTGCTAAGTTCTGGTAACCTTGATAGCATAATCAGGGCTTGGGAGATGAAACATTTACAAGCAGGTGCCTGGGAGAAGAATCATTTATAGCCTGCCTGTGTCCATTAGAGACATGGGTGCTAAACTAGGGGTACATTTCCAGTTTCTCATCCAGCTGTCCAAGTTACACAAATTGTGTTAGGGAGAAACTCAGCTTCATATAGATGGAGAAGGGGTAGATCATCTATAAATAAGGACAGTCCTACTTGCAAAACAAATTATGGAGAGAAGCTGAAATGGATTCTCCTCCTGATATGGTTTAATAACCACTTCCCCTTGTGATATGTAATCAAGCAAGTGGCCATGCATTTGTACCTCCTCTGCAGAGAGGCACTGCACACCTTGCCATGGGTCATGGAGAGGAGCATCACTCTGTCTAGTACTCATATCCCTCAAGAGCCAAACATGTTTGTGTAATCCCTGTGCCACTCATTCAGCTCTCTTGTGTAAAGGATTTGAGAGTTTTATCTAGTTTGGGTATTCTGGGAATGGGAATCCTGGGAATTGACCTGCTTGTCACAAATGAGAATATATAGCCCTACCTAGGAAGAATCTGCAGTGAGTGGGATGGCCTTCCTGTGCCAGGAGAATCCTGTAGTCTTTTTCATCATTCCTTCAGTTTCCATGCCCAAATTGTAAAATTCAGATAAGAAAGACCGAGCATTATCCTCGTGGACTACTGTGGCTGAAAAGGATTTGGTTTCAGGCTGACAGCAGAACAGGAAACATTCTCTTTGCTAGCCAAGAAGTCCTTAGCTTGTGCAGTAAGAGTCCACAACTCAATGTGTGGCTGGAGATTTAGATCCAGTGGCTCTGTCAGACTTTCTTTTTGGTGCATCAGAGGTGACTAAAGGTATTTGGAAAACTTCCATTCACCAGAGATTCTATATCTGGGTGAGGCGGTATCTTGTGCTATCACATTTGATAGCATCAGGTGCTCATAATGTACCTGAAACACTCATACTGTCTGAGTCATAGTTGTAACATGGTCATGATGCCCATGTCTGTTTCTACCCAGGATGCTTTTCTGGACATAGTAGCTAAACAGTTCCAGAAGTGAGTTCTGCATCTCCATCCTCCTTTGAAGATCCCTTTTCTTCCTTTAGATTTAAATTGCATGAGTGACAAGCTTGGCCATCTACTTTTTAAGTCTGTGGTTTTGTTGGACTTAAGCTCATCTGTTTTCAGGTTAGAGCGTTTGCACTGACCACCGAGTTTGCTGATTTATGTTCTGTTCAGTGTAGATGATCGCTGCAACTCAGATTAGTGCGACTTCCTTTGCAGTGTACAGCTACCACCAGTTTGGTTTATGTGGAGTGTAAGACAGGGTTTTCAGTTGTTGCCATTCTTCTGCACTAAGGATGATGCATGTAAATTGGGTGACAAAACAGTGAGGTAGCAAATAAATTACTTTATTGTTTGTATTTGTTTTTTTGTCAACAGGGGTAGAGCTCAGATCCATATCAATCTTTCTCAGGTTCAACCCAGGTGTACAAGAAGCAGAAAAGTCACATACTTTTAAATACTATACTGGTTGTAAAATAAGTACAATTTTAAAAATTGGCAATGCACTGCTTTGCACAAAATGTAGTAGATGATATTACATAACATATTTACATTAGTGTACAAGATATGCTGCTGCTTAGGAAGGAGAATAATACTGAGGGGTTGAGATAAGACCAGGGATTAATGGAAATAAGTCAGAAAGAGAGCAATGGGGATGTTAGTAGAGAAGCAGAAAATAACAGACCATATCAAAGTGGTCGGAAGTAAATAAATGGAGAGCAGGACAAATGAAGAAGGAGGACAATTCCGTAAATGAGCTATAGGTCGGTTGATCATAACTTCTTTAGTGAGCTAATTATCTGAGAGGGTAATTAGTGTTTCTTGGTACAGGAAGTTGCTCATAAATAGGTGATGCTGCTTTTGAGAAAGCATTCACATTGAGATAATTTTGAAGAGTCTGAGTTTCTGGTAGGTAGAAATGGATTTAATAATTGTTGGTATGGATTTCCTTAACTGGGGAGCTAATACTGAGAAACAGTGGCCTGTGCTGTGAAGTTTATTATGAGATGTTTTAGGCTGGTATCAGAGGTGGGCCGAGATCTGAGGTTGTAGGCAGGGTGATGTTTGGTTAGTTTGCAGTTGAAGAGTGAGAAGGAGGCTAAGCTGATTAAGGTGTACTTAGTCCTCTAAGTGCCTGCACCCAGATCCTAATCTCTCCTTACTTCATGTACTTCCCCAGTTTTAACATCTTTTATTTCCAATTTTATTTGTAGTCTTCTGCTTCTGCTATGTATATGAGCCTTATCTGTGTAGCTCTAAAGTATCCCTTCAAATCTGGCAACCCTAAACCACCTTCTTTTCCCTCTCAAATGAAATCCTTCGATTTTTTTAAATTATGTTCCACAGCTTCTCTTTTGGTTGATAAAATATGCATGACCTGTAAACAGTATGGACTAAAATCATTTTTCACTGTTTGTACCTAACTATACATTGACAAGAGTTTCCAACTTCTCACTTTTTGTAGTTTCTTTTGTTTAATCTTCCCACATATCCTTAGCTGCCATAATAGAATCCTTTTTAATCTCAATACGTAAATACCTCATCTTATCACATCTCCATAAATGTGGGTATTTCTGAACCAGTGTATTTTATGAACCTAGTTTACTGCTATAGTCTGTTTTATTCTCATTTATTTTGTATCAGATATCCTTTTTTGGATTTATCAAATGCAAAATAATATCATCTGCAAATAAAGCTAATTTTTTGTAAGTACCATGTTAGTCATACCCTAACATTTGTGAGAGACTTATTTTCTTTGCCAGTTCTAAGTATAAAGCACCTTTGCCTGGTTGGTCTATTCAAATCCAGCTTGTCAGAGATGAATCCTCCCACCTTGATTCTTGCCTCTAACTCTTCATACATCTTCCTAAGTAACCCCATTATTCTATTAGGAAGCAAATGCTGCCATTGTTCTTCTTCTTCTTTCGGCTTTTCCCAGTTAGGGGTCGCCACAGCGGATCACCTGTCCGCTCATGATTGGCAGTAGAGTTTTACGGTGTCGAGTTGCCAGCCCAGCACCCAACCTTCCACGAAAGGCACACACATGCATGCACTCACACCTAGGGCCAATTTAGAGTATCCAATCCACCTACAGCATGTCTTTGGGATGTGGGAGGAAACCGGAGCACCCGGAGGAAACCCTGACAAACACACGTTATGATGAACAGGCCAAAAAATATCACACAAAAATCTACACATTCTGTAAAAATCCTGATAGTTGAAAGGTATGCTGCACCCCCCATATCCCCCTGCTTCTTCCAAGTGCAAGATCACAATACCTAGGAAGGGGCACATTTCTCATTTTAGTATTACAGTTCTCTAGCACCAACAGTGTTATTTCAATTAGTGTCAAAGGGACAGGTGTTGACTAAATTCTGGGAAACAATATTTGCATGTTATGTATTACATGTCCTGTATTACACCTGATCTGTATGTTTGAGCAAGCTTCTGTTATTAATATGACATTCTTCACTAGAGTAGAATCCCAGAGTTACATAAAATACTAAACAGATTAGTAAACATGAGGTGACCATGCAGATACATAACCAATTATATTTTTAACATTCTGTAACTTAACGTGTTTCCTAAACAGTGCTACTTACAGAAGAGTAGCTGTGTGCGTCAGATTTGCAGGATACCTTACATCTTGCACATTTCTCCCCCATGGTGTCCTGACTATAACTGCTGGGTTGCAGGCAAAAATCCATAAACTAGAATACTTGAAGGAAAATGATTTACAGCTGTACTAGACTGCACTGAAATGCTTGTGTAATGTAAATATATTCTTAAATATGGATGGAGTAAAGCAAACTGACACAGTCTTTACTCATTTAGCCAAAGCTTTTGACTCTTCATCAAACCAAGCTAATCCTGCAACTCTAACGATATGGAGTTACTCCCACACCATTCTCTTGATGAAGTATCAGTCTTCTTTAACTAATCATTAAGAGCAGATAAAAGCTGGTACACCTTGTTCTACTCATAAAATCCCAGCTAACTGTGTTGAATACCTTCTCTGCATCAAGACCCACCAATAATAACAGGGTCTGCTTGCACTATTCTTCCATATGAGTCATCATCATTCTATTAATGTTGTCAAATGTTTGGTTCCCTTCCAGAAAACCAAATTGATCCTTCAGTTTTGGCAACACCTTAGTCATTCTCTTAACTAATATAGAAATAAATCTTTTATAGTCATGGTTCAAAATTGAAACTGATCTATATGAAGTTGGATTTAAAGGGCCTTTGCCCTCTTTGAGTAGTACAGCCAGCAAAGCTTTCTTCTAAGATGCTGATACTGCCCCTACTTTTAAAATGTTGCTAAGCAAAAGCTTCCAGACCTTTATCACTTCTCCTCTAACTTCCCAAATTCCACTGTAATGCTTTCTGTTCCTAGAGTCTTTCCTACTGATTGATTATACAGCTCCAGTTTTTTATCATCTTCTCCTATCTTAGCTATTGGGTCCTGAGCCTCTTATTCCTGTAGCCTTGGCATATTTAAATCTTCCATAAATGTTTCCATTTGTGTCTTTTCTTGATTCACTGATTCTCCTCCTCTATACAGATTTTCATAGAATTTCTGAAATAACTCTAGTACTTCTATAGGATCTCTGGTTATTTTTCTAGTCATAGTCTTCCTTTGTTTGGCAACACCCCTTTCACTTTTCTGTTGCCTAATTTGTTATGCTAATACTTTTTCTGCTCTGGGTTTGTTAGTATAAAATACTTGGTTAACAGCTACCTTTCTAAACTCATGCTTATTACCCAAATACTCCTTTGCATTTCCTTTAGTACTCAATGATTGTTCTTCTTGTTCCATAATATTCCCTTTTATCTATGATACATTAATCTTTGACAGTCCTGCTAAATATTTCATATTAATTCTTTCCTCACACCTCCCTCTCTCTGTCATGTCTGCAGTATTTTTACATTTTATTTTCGTTTTATCCCACTCCTCAGTTATTCTTTCAGAAGACATTTGTACAATCCTAGCAACTCTTGCATTTATTCATTCCTGTAAATCCTCTGTTTTTAATACATAAGTAGGAAGGGTCCTTTGTGTAATTTTCCTTGATTATCCTTCATCTTTATTTTACTGCGGTGTTGGTGCTGCGGTAGCATTGTCGCCTCACAATAAGACGTTGTCCTGTTTGATTCTCAGCTAGAGCGTCTTCTGTGTGGAGACGTGCATGAATGGGTGTATCTTCGTTGAAGGTTGTACGTCAGGGCTGGCAACTCGGCACGTAAAAATCTACTGCCAATCATTAGTGGACTGGAGTTCTGCTGTTGCGACCCCTAACCGGGAAAAGCCGAAAGGCACAACAACAACATCCTTCATCTTTATTTTAGTCTTTATGGTGCGTGGTCAGAAATAATTATTGGATGTATTTCAAAACTGTCAAATTCCCATGCTCTTGTGAAATGTAGTTTCTATCCAGTCTAGCTCAGTTATTATAACTTGGAGAATAATATGTAAATTCTATCTGAGTTTTTGCTAGTAATTTCACATCAGGAATCTGCCCTCTTTTGTTACATTTTTCTTGTTGGTCCCCCGATGCATCTTCACTATTTCATGTCAGGTTCCAGTCTCCACTGATGGATAATATTCCCTGCTGGAAGCTAATTACCTCTCCCATAATTATTTTATGCTTCTTAGTAGTAGTTTTAGATGGAATAGAAATACATGCCATTGTAATCTTTTTTTCTTGCTATTGATCTCTTGTTATCACAACTCTACCATTGTTGCCATTCTTCTCCTGTTCTAGCACTATTGGAACTCCTCTTGCAGTAAGTATTATTACCCGCTTTTCCTTTCTCCCATGTTTTCTAAATATTAAACAAACCCATCAACATATTAATCTGTAGAGGGGAATGTGGCAGTCATAATGTTCTTGTCTTGGTAGCCATGTTTTTTTCTTTTAATTTTATTCTGGCTGCCAAACTCAGTGCTCTGTGTTATTCTAGATGTGTTGTGGCTATGTTGAGTACTATGTCCAGTTGCCATTTATATCTGTGCACATAAATTGCTTATCACTGTACAGTTTTGGTTTTAATGGAATAATTGTGATAAGCTCCATTGATTGTGAATGACTCTTCCATGTTTCAGTTATAAAACAGCAAAACAGTCTTCACTGCCACTGGTAAAATATATTATCCCAAGTCTCTAATAGAGAAACTGTTATAAAAGCATAGTGGATCTACACGTTTGTTTATGTAATTATATTGTAGATCCTAATTTTCATCCAGTCAATGGCCAAATGCAGCTGTGTGTAAATTTCGTATTACCTGCAGGAAAATGACCCAAACACAACTCAAACAGGAGCAATTTCCAACAAAACAAAAACACAAAAATAGTATGCCATCAAAGTAACAGTATTTAACCTTAAAACAGTAAAACAAGGAATACTCCTCCATTTACTTATTTGCCATACTTCTGTACAATATGGAACTAGTACTCTTATGATCTAACAGAGAAACTCAATGTGTCAGGTGTCCTCTAAATAAATAAATCATATCCCCAACACATTTGCATGTTTTGGTTATTCACACAGTACATCTGTTAATGAAACCGGTCTTCCATATCAAACACCTCACAATTCACAAAACCTTCTCTTCAACACAAATGAGCATTTTCATAACCATCCTGTGAGTGGTTTTAAGTTTTGTGCCTGTCCAGCAAACCTAATAATAAAAAAAAAAATAAACTCTCAAAATGTGAGGAAACAAAGAGGTAAAAATGATGTTCAAAATCTTAAAGTGTTACTATTGGCAGGAAACACAGGTACATTTATAAGTTACAGCAGCACCAGAATGGAACCAATAACAGCAAAAGCTGCAGCAGGTGTATAGCTCCAAAGCCAGCAACTGTCTAACTCGCATCATCATCATCTCTGACCCAAAGGAGAGCAAGGGAATCGACAAAAGAAATGACTGTTATTGTGCCAACTATCTGTTTTCAGCTGAGATACTCTTAAGTAATAAGCTATATAGCTGTAAAATGCAAACCAGTGTGATGAAAAGAGTGGTTATTGCAGTTAAATGCCAAGCATTCAAAAGTTAAAGTTTTTGTACAATTTGAAATTTGTTTAAAAATATGATTATTTATTTTGAGTGACTTAGGTGCAAAAGCTTACCACTTAGACTATGTCAGATAAAAAATGTTAAGGAAAGATGAAGAAATGGTGCAGAGATCAGACAACCAATAAAAGGTTTTGGAATTTATCCCCATGATTAATTCAGGTAAGTATATTAAAAAAAGAGCTTCAGTTCAAAAAAACTGAAATATTCTCTAATTCTGAACTCTTCAAGTAAGGGATTAGAACTGAATTATTGTATTGTAAATATGTAGTCAGTCCTAGGATATTTTTTTTGTGTTGCAGATCTAAATGATTAAGGAAGTGTTGGGGATTTGAACCACTAGAAATCAATTTAACATAAAGAAGACAGCAATGTGTATAGTAGTGTGGGATGTCTTTTAACTGCTCAACTAAGAATCGAAGAGTGTACTGTTGATGTACTGCTGAAATGTGTACTGAAGTCTCTAGTCAGAATATAATGTTGCACATTAAAATTGCAGCCCTGTGCAAATTCTTTTAAAAACGTAGGTTGAGAAACAAGCATAAGTTGTTATAATAAGAAATGCTAAACAGGATGAAATTAGAATTCCTTTTTCCTTGAGTGTTGTAGATCCTACATCAGTATATTGTTATGAAGTTAAACAGCAGCACTGTGTGAGTTATTGCTAACAGCTGCATATAATACTGGGCTTCGAAATGTGGAGAGGAAAATAAATTACAGTTAACTGAGTACAAAAAAATATAAGCAAGTAGTTGAAGAAGCAATGTAACTAATTTATTTGTATGATTTTCCTTACCTTGTAAAATAAATATGAAGCTGCACTTAAATAGACTGCAGGCTACCCTGCCAAAATGTGTAATAACATGCCTTGATTAGCCTGAAAAAGATATCAAAACTATACATGAGAATATCAGAGATAAGACAGGTGTAAGTTCAAGAAAGATGAGACCATACCCAATATTTAGAGGGAATATTATTATTTCAGAATGCTAAGAAAACCCTCAGACATATTATAGCCTCTGTAGCCATAGCAAAGGATAGGAATAAATTACCCACACATAACTGACCCTGATGTCTCCTCTACCGGCACCCATTTCAACGATTTGATTTGTTTAAGGGAGCAGAAGCCAGGCATTGCTAGACTAGCCAAAGCCTTACACCCATTCATTCCTGCCCAGGAATCCCAGTCATCTCATCCACTCCATAGCAAAACTTGGGTGGTGGACAGCAGGCTAGCTTATTATTCCTACAGGACAGCCTAAACTGTTCACTGGCAGGGCACCCCTTCCATTTCACTGCTCTTCTGATCTCCACTTTGTGCTGCCTTCCAAGGGAAGCATGCCTCCTTATGCTGATTTCCCCTTTACATACTGTGTTGACTGGTTTTAAAGGTGTATGCTGCATGAGATACAACACCTAACTAGGTGTCACCCATATGGTAAGCCACAGCTGCCTCGTGCCCCAGGACGTTTGAGCTGGCTACACTCCTATCCTTTCCTGTCAGCTCCTACAAGCACCAAAAAGTGATGAATCTTTATATTTAATTTTAAGTTGAGCCAGACACCAAAATCTAGTTGCACTCCTTGCCAGTATAATGTATTGCTAACGAAAGCAAATTCCTTCATTTTTAAATGGATATCTGAAGTGAGCTTATGAAATATCTGCTTGATAAGGAATTTTCTTTGTTTAATAACTTCTGGAAGTCTAGTGTTCTTGTCTGATAATGAAGTTAAGAAGTTAATTTAATTTTTGTGGTCCTGTTGTCCTATTTTCTAAATAAGCTTAAATGGTAAATGGTATCAAGCCTGACAGTTAAGACTGTTGAACAACTGTGACAGGATTTTATACACTGAATGATCCAGTCCATTAGCAGAATCCCAATGCTATCATACACAAGTAAAGTGAAAATTGTACATGTAAGAATGAGCTTCCAAATCAATAGCATGGAGCAGGAAACAAGAAAAATATTGTTCAAATCCTTGAGTTTCAAATCCAGCTGTGAAAAATCCTGCTGAAATAAATAAGCAGTATCTCTTCCAAGATTACTGCACAATGAGTAACAGCTTAATTTCAGCTCTTCCAGAATGAAAATAGAAACTTAGAAAAGAGAGCAGGTGAACTTGTCTTTTTGGGTAAATTTTAGTAACTGGCTAGATAGTGTATTGCCTGGATGCCAGCAAAAAAGAAATTCAGAGAAACTGAAAGAAAGTCAGTCACAAAAGTTGAGGGGAACACATTGACTGGGAAGAATTCTGCAGATGTTCAGCAAAAAGCAGTACAAGCTCCAACTTTGGTACAAGACATGACTAGTAACCTAGAAGAAAAAAAAATAAGTCGAATGTACTCAGAGCTGATTAAAATAAATGAAACACTGAAGGAGTATATCAACCCAAATATAAAAAGTGTGGCAAAAAATGGAAGAAGCTTTTAATAGATGTTCAGATGAGGTGATAAAATTTCAAAAATCAGAGTTGGAAATGAAGAAAAGGCTGGGTGAGTATGAGGCTGCTCAAGAAGAGATGTTTCAAAAAATAATAGAGTTAGATGACAGAGAACGTAGGGGAAACCTGACATTTTCTGCTGTACCCAAGAAGATGAGAGAAATAGACTGTATTAATTTTAAGAAAGCACAAATAAGCAACTGAACTGTTATTCCACAGCAGGAGTTGTTAATTGAAAGGGCAGATAATGTGTATGCTCCAAACCTGGCCATGAGAAGCAGCCTAGACCTTTAATAGTAAAGATACAATCCTACCAGCAGGAAGAGCTGATTATGACAAAACTGTGGCAGAAGAATAGTGTGTTTGTGGAAAATGGTCATTCACTGTACACCAGGCAGAAGAAGATTACATTTATTCCACTAATCAGTGAATGTCGAGAAGCAGGCATGAGAATCAAGCTGCTGTATCCAGCAATTTTTAGAATATTCTTTCCTGGAGGGTCAAAATAATTTTTTGATGCAGAACATGCTAAGGAGGAAATACAAAAGTTTGTCCAGCAAAAAGTGAGCTATCAAACAGAATAAAATTCTGCTTTTTGTTCTTTTCGTAATAAAGCCCACAGAGAGACTGTACCAGTGAAACCTTTTTCAATGTTTCAAAGGGGAATGCGTAAGACACAGGAAAAAGCACAAGAGTTGACTAGAAGAACCAGGAGTATGTTGGAAATGAAGCAGAGACCAGATCTGAGAAATGGAAATCAACAGGAAGAAAACCAGCAATTGACAAATAATTGTGGGATTACAAAGCATTAATTATATTTGTGAAACATGCCAGAACCTGGAAATATTGGACTTTTTTGATTTTGTTAAACGTCTAGGAGACTAGAAAGTGTATGCCCCACTTCATATCATTAATGTTTGGAAGAACATTTAGGAGAGGGGAAGAGGAAGGAAAGAGTTAACTGTAAGTAAAACAAAATGTTATTCTTAACAATAGTATTTTTATAATGCATGGCATAACCTGCCTGTTATATAGTAAAGCTTTCTCAGTTATTTTTGAGTGTAATAAGGATACTTCTTTCTTTCTCCTTTTTCAGTTTTAAGAAATGTAGACACCACAATGTAAAAAAAAGAAGAAAAGTTTGATCAAAACAGCATGATAAAAGAAAACATGTATGTGCTTTTTCTTAGTCTTGCATAAGGGAATGACTGAATTAAGGCCCTTAAATTGATCTAGTAACAAGTTTTAAGAGGAAGCAAATAAATAAAAAAGAACGCTGAATATAATAAAAAGTTTTCCTCTAGCAAAAAATGAGTGCTTGTAGAAGCAACTATGTATCTGATTCTCATGTCTATATGGAAACAATCTGATAAGATGCAATAAAATCAGAATACTTCTTTCTTTCAATGGCTAAGAGATAATGTTTTCTGAAAGCAATCAATTGTTTGTCTGATCTAGGAGAGGAATAAAGAAAAGACAAAAACAGACAGCACTTATTAGAAGCACAGGCTGTACCATGGGTCTTAGCATGGATAACCTTCCTTATGTGTTATTCCAAGTGTGCGAGTGTGGCTGTCAGTCTGGGACAATTGTTCCTATTAGGAGGGTTAAACTTCAATATTTGAATATGTACATAGCTTTATGTGCTAGTATTGATAGGTTTTAGAGGTGTTCTGGGGTTGTGTTTGCTTTTCTGTTTGTTTTAGAGGGTTTTCACTAAAACAAAAAGGTTTGTAAGATGTGACAGAGGTTCAAATAGATATGACAAGAAGCAACTATATAAAAGATCAACCTGTCTAACATTAGTGTGTGCATGTAACACAAAAGCTGAAACTAGACATTTAAAAAAGCTGCTACACAAAACAAGTAAGAATAACTTCTTATAATGAGAACACTTTCTGTATTTTCTTTAAATGTAATGGTCTTACAGATATATACAAAAAAAAAGAGTAGTGAGCAATATTAAAAATATGCAGTGTAAATGGCTATGCTATAGGAGACACATTTGTAAAAACAGGGCATGTGAATTTTATAAAGAAAATATTTCGGGATGGTTATTTAGCAGAATATATGGAGCAAAGAAAAGGGAAGTACTTATATTAATTGTAAGAGAAGCTCCAATAGTGATAGAAGAGATAAAAAAAGATAATGGCAAATTTGTAATACTAAGGAGCTACTTGGAGGAGTATTACAATGGCATATATTTATATTCCACTTAAACTACTATAATGGAGCGTAAGAAAATTCTGGGAGAAATAATCAGCTTTCAGCACGGATTATTACTTAAAGGTGGGGACTGGAATTTGATTTTCAGCACTGAGGATGTATCGGGGAGGCTAAAAAGGGAAAATATAATGAAAGCGGGTAGATTTTTAAAGAAATTTATGAAGATACTTGGCATGGAAGATGTTAATTCAATAGTAGGAGTTTGGAGTGAATTTACGTATTATTTCCCAAGGTACCAAAACTGGGTTAGGCTAGACAGAGCCTATATTTCACAGGAACATGTGCATTTAATTGAAAGTTTTGATATGCGTTCTATAACTATTTTAAATCACATTCCAATAATAACTAAAATAAAAATGCAGGGTAATGAAATAGAAATGAGACACTGGTGCTTTCTCACCTATCTAGTAAAAAGAGAGGAATTTAGGGAATGGGTAGTGGAAATTATTCAGGAATTATTAGGAAAGATAGAAATCTGTTCTGAAAATATAGCTAGGGAGTGGGATACAATTAAAGTGAAGTTTAAAATTAGGGTAGAAATAAAAGAGAGATATGGTTTAGAAGTAACAAGAATTATTTAGAGGGAGTGATAAAGGTTAAATTATTGCAGAATAGGCGGAGTCTCACAGAACAAGAAGATGAGGAATTGCAGAATGCTAAACAGAAAATAAGGGATTACCTTGATAATATGCATAAGTTTAGAAAGACTCCTGTTAAGCAACTGTTTTTGATAATAAATCCAGAGTACAAAAACTGTTAGCACATCAGCTCAGGCAACAATAAGTAGAAAGGGCTGTTGAAAAGCTTAGGGCGCCTACTACAAGTAATATAACCAATGATCCTGTAGTGATTCTAGAAAGATTTCGGAATTGTTTTGAATATGTATATAAAGCAGAGAAATATGGAAACCAAGAAAAGGTACAAATGGAAATGTTTATGGAAGAACTAAATATGCCAAGGTTAGACGTAGATGAGGCTCAATTGCTAACCCTTAGGATCAGAGGAGATGACATAAAAATGGTTCTGTATAATCAATCTACAGGAAAGTCCCCAGGAATAGATGGTATTGCTGTGGAAGCTTTGAAGCTAGGAGGGAAAAAAACTGATGAAGATCTGGAAGGTTTAACAGTATTTTAAAAGTAGGAGAAGGACCAACATTCTGTAAGAAAATGTCGGTGGGTGTAATACCTAAAGATGGTAAAGACCCATCAGAGCCAGCTTCATATAAGCCCATTTCAATTCTAAACCATGATTATAAAGTGTTTATGTCTATAGTGCCTAAAAGAATGGCAAAGGTGATGCCATAATTGATAGATATGGATCAATGTGGTTTTGTAGAGGGGAGGCAAACATTTGACAACATAAATATAACAGTGATGATCCAGAGGAAAGCAGAATGTGAGAAAATGTGACTGTTGTTGGTGGGCCTTACTGCAGAGAAAACATTCAACAGAGTATGGTGGGATTTTATGAGTAGGGCAATGGAAGCATGATGAAATTATAAGGTTGATTAGGAGGATATATGCGAGACCAGAGGTGAAAATTAAAGTAGGTGGATTCCTCACTTCTAAGTTCTGTTTGAGCAGAGGAACCAGGCAGGGGTGTCTTCCTTCCCTGTTGTTATTTACATTATATTTATAACCATCGGCAAAGAAAATAAGGGACTCTGAATTCAATGATATAATTGGTATGGTGGTCAGGAAAAACTGACTTTATTTGCAGATGATATTTTATACCTGATAAAACCAGAAAATGGCATTTCAGTGTTGTGGAACATTTTGAGACAGTTTCAAGTCTTTTTGGGATACAAAATTAATGAAGATAAAACAAAGGCAATAGCTGTAAACTATGTACTAACACATGGATTGGTTCAGCAACACCCATATTTATGGGGACATGATAAAATGAAGTACTTAGGAGTATGGATTAAAAGGATTCTTTTGTGGCAGCTATGGATATTTGGGAAGAGACTAAACAAATGGTAATACGAAAACTGAGAAATTGAAAGCTCTCTATAATAGATATGTATAGCAAGATATAAACAATCAACATGTTTTTAGTCCCTTTAATTTTATACACAAGTCAGACATATTTTATCAACCAGAGAAGTTGTGGATAGCAATTAATAAAGAGCTGAACATTTTTACATGGGCGGGAAAGATGGCAAGAGTCAAGTGGGATAAGCTGATTCTTCCAACAGAAGAACTAGGTGGTTTGGGATTACCTGATTTGAAGGGGTATTTCAGGGCTTGTTTACATACAGTAGCACAAGCAGAAAGCTATACTTCAAAGTGGAAATTAATTATGAAGAAGTTTAGGTAAGCTCAGGAAATAAAGAGAAAATGGGATTTTGGATTCAGGTCCTTAAGGAGAATATCAGTAACCATACAGAATATTATATTAATAAACTAGTAGAAAGTATTTGAAGAACTAAGTCAACACAAAAATGGAAAAAGGAGATTCTGATGATAGGGATGACTACAGTTAGAGCTACAGACAACAGGCAAGAGTGGGCTGGAATTTATTGGAGAAAACTGGCAAAAGAACCAAGGTATTGGAAGCAAATAATTAGAGAGGTAAAGATAATAGAATGGGAAGAGGCCAAGAATTTATTCGGACTGCAGGCCGGAGACTGATTTCCATATCGAGGATTGATATCAGAGTATAGGCAAAGAGAAAGAAATAGAAGGATCCTAACCTAAAGACCAGCACTTATAAGACTCTAGAACAGAAGCTGCTGTTAAAAAAGGGATAATTAGTAGAGCATATAAAATATTGCATAATAACTATAAGAATCAGTCATAGGAGGTTAGAAAGTATTGGGAAGAGAGATTGGATAAGCAATTCACAAAGAAACAATGGGGGATATATGTATGTCTCCCAAATATGCAACAAATTCTAGATTTATGATCCTTGCTTGGAAGTGTTTACATACGTATTTTTATACCCGAAGTAGACGCCAAAGAAATTTTCCTTGGGTAGATAGCAAATGCTGGATGTATGACAGAGAAGAAAGAGGTAATCGGGAATATATTTTTGGCATGTAATGAGTTGGCAGACTTTAAAAAATCCCTGTAGACTACACTATCAGAAATACTGTGTGAGGATATTGGTATAACTAAGGAAATCATTTTTTGAGCTATGATACAGGGTCTAAATTGCCTAGACATGTTTTGGCCTTGCTGAGTCTAATTATGGTGACTGCCAAAAATGGAAATCAAAGTTTAAACTGATGTAGTGACTATAGTAACAAAGATAAAACAACTGGAAATGGGATCTTTAGAAAAGGGTAGGAGCAAATTACATTGAGAAAAATGAGAATTGTGGAACAATACATGCAAAATACTGTTTTGGAGCAGGAATGAGGTTCAAAAGAATGCAGAATTTGAATGAGTGACACTGACTGGATAGATTATAAGTTGTATATAATATTTGCAAGTAAAATATGTCAATATTTTTTTCATTTATATAAATGTATGATTGCCATGTCATAAATTATAATTTAATAATGATGTTTCTTGTTTAAAAAGGAAAATAAATAAACATTATCAATGGATGCATTTAATTTCCCAGAAGAAGCTGAAAGCTATTTGAACAGGTCCAAACTGGAACATTTGATGTTTTTTAAATCAGTTAAGACTTTTTGGATTGCATTCACTGTGATGGTAAAAAAAAATTGTTTAAATATAATACTGTTTGAAGAAAGAAAGTTAGTTAGTGTTAAAATATAAGTCCATGGAATGTCTGTTGTGTTTCAGACAGAAGTGGAATCAGAAGTTAAGCAAACAGTTGAATCTAAAGACAAAGATGACTCTAGGTGCTGAAAGGCAGTTGCTTCTGCTAAGGTTATTGTTACTAAAAAATCAAAGTGACTGACGTTTAGCTGCTTTGCTGGTTGATTCCTATACTTGAAACGGGTCCTTTTTGTGTGAAACTACTGGACATATTTTTCTATACTGATATGAAGGTGTGTTTAGAAACTAGAGTGGTGTACGTTGAGAGTTTGGAGAGATTCCCAATATTATGAAATCCAGAGTCTCAGTTCCTGTTTGCAAAGAAGTTTTGAGAGAGTTTGCAGCAGTATGACTCAGATGTACCACATGCTGTAGTATTTTAATATTTTGTAGAAATTAAAAGATTTCATGTGAAAGCAGTGAATTGGTGTGATTTTAGATTAAAAGATAATTCTAAATTAATATTTTGCACTACCATGTTTTTGCCAGGTATCTTCTGCATGCCTCTTACTGATGTTAAAGCTTGACCCAAAGTAAGTTTCATTTCAGAGGGGAAGTCTCCCCTTTGCCACTGGTACCAACCGAGTATGTTTCCATTTTTCCGCACACTTGCTAGCCCTATTGAGACAGAGTAACAGGTGACTTATTTAAATTCCATAGATGTTTCTGCATGCCACAGAACTAAATAGTAAAGCTATAGAAAATGCTCTTATTCAGCATTTGATATTGAGTTTACATAAATAACTGGAGCACACATTGTTGCCTCTGCACACCATAAAAGTGCTGGTGGTAGTGTGATAACAAGACACCATTTTTTGTCTTAAATATTCCTTCCTTAACAGATGGTCTATAAGCAAGAAACAGTTCTGATTATATGGAAAGTCAGAAATTAAAATTTTGGGCTTCAGAATGCATGATGTGTGATAGACTGCTTTTGACAGCTGTTTTTCTGTGTTTCAGTAACAGGTGACTTATTTAAATTCCATAGATGTTTGTGCATGCCACAGAACTAAATAGTAAAGCTATAGAAAATGCTGTTATTCAACATTTGATATTGAGTTTACATAAATAACTGGAGCCCACATTGTTGCCTCTGCACACCATAAAAGTGCTGGTGGCTGTGTGATAACAAGACATCATTTTTTGTCTTAAATATTCCTTCCTTAACAGATGATCTATAAGCAAGAAACAGTTCTGATTTTATGGAAAGTCGCAAATTTAAATTTTGGACTTCAGAATGCATGATGTGGGATAGACTGCTTTTGACAACTGTTCAGAGCAGCTTACAGTGAAAACTTGGTGTAACATTGTTGTTGCTCCAAACCACAAAATCTATGTTGTTAACACATCAGCAAGTATGTCACTGTGAGGAATCTGTCTGTCCATGGTAGGACACCACAAAACATTGGAAAAACAGTGACATTGGCAGTATGAATCTGACTGACAATACACGTAAAACTGTATTAATTATCTTGATTAATAAATTGACATCTTAGGTGGAAAATCTTTGACCCAAGGGCTTGTCTATATAGCTGGAATGTCACATAAAAAGTAAATTAGTAGTTCCATGAAAGTCTGAGTCACATTACCAGCTACAGCAGTATGTGGCGCTAAAACAAAGAAGGCTAAGGCTATGAACATCTAATGTTAAATAATATAGACCTGTTTGATTCTTCCAGCCATTGCTTGTGAGCTGTGTAACTCCGAGGATGTCACTTAACTATATTGATGTTTCTGGGCCATGCCCCTTAAGAAGAAAAGACACCTGTTAAAAAAGAAGGAAACACTTTTCAGAGCTAGAGGTTGACTTGCATTAGTGATGATAGGATGTAGCAACATGGAGGAAGACAGTAAAAAAAAAAAAAAACATAGTTACTGTACACCATACAAAACAATTGTCTGAAACTAATTCTGAGGAGCTGAATTCAAGACTTTTTTGAGCTTCCGATTTATTCTTCTTGATGGTAAAAAAAAAAAAAATTACACTTTTTTTCATCCCTAGTACATATCTGTCATTGGAGTGCTGATCTGTTTCACTGAAAATGTAGCTTGGTGAATTCATTTCTGCATTGTCTGTACATGTCATTTATAACAACAGACAGGATGCATGTGGAAAAACAACAAATATAAATGAAACTCTTGCATCATTTAAATTAATTTTTACTTTGTGACTTGTGTGGTAAATGCTACTTTATAATTCTCTTTCTCACATTCTTCTGTCATTTTGCCAACCCCTTACCAATGTAAGATAACATCAGTCACTGATACGTGTTTATAATTTGTTTTCATTTGCAAAAGAAATCTGAAGGTGCGTGTTATACATATCATTATACATCTCATGAAAGGAACACAGTGTTTCTGTCTGTAGTATTGCTTAAAGGAAAATATTGCATGAAAACTCTCTTAAGATTTGGAAAATATCTTACTTCAAATAAATGGAACACTAGCACCCAATAATTTAAAATAAGTTCAGTGATTCTGTAAACAATTGTACATTTTCTAAAACACTATATTTTTTTCTCTTTTGCCTGTAAGTTGAGAGCCTGTAGGCAGTCTCATATGCAACATTTTTGAGCCAACAGAATGAATGGATGCTTCCCACATCCCTAAAGTCAGGAGCAATACATTCAGAGATGATATTAGGTGTTTTTTCACTGAACATTCAAACCAAAACCACTCAGTAAGAGGATGGAATAAATTGCCTTTAAAGAAAAAATTAATTTGTTTTTATTTCTCCTGCAAATCACAATATACCAAAGTTAGTATGTTGAGAGAAAAATCCTATATAAATGAGTATACACTTCCACAGCATGTCAGCAGTTTCCTGTTAATGAATTTAAGGAGAGAGTGGGTATCTGAGCTTTTCTGTGATTAAACTGAATTACTTTGTACAGTGATTTAAAACTGCGGTGGTGGTGCTGCGGTAGCGTTGTCGCCTCACAGTTAGACGTTGCCCGTTCGATACTCAGAGTGTCTTCTGTGTGGCAACATGCGTGAATGGGCGCTCCTTCATTGAAGGTTGTGCGTTAGGCCCGGCAAGCCAGCATGTAAAAATCTACTGCCAATCATTAGCGGACCGGAGTTCTGCTGTGGCGACCCCTAACCGGGAAAAGCCAAAAGACGTAAACAAACTTTGTACAGTGATTTCATACACAGCAGATATCTGTCCCTGAAGACTTTTATAAAAATCGTAAACAAACATTATATGGAAATTATTGTACTTCACAGATGCTCTGCTCTAATTCACTAATGCTATTAAGCCCTAGTTCTCGGGTCTTTTCTCATATTTTGTATGTGTAGCTATTTGTTCTGAAATTCATTCTGAAACACTGTTTGCTAAATATTATTTAAACAGGGAGGGAGAGAGACAGAGAGAGAGGTATGCCAAGTAGGGAATCACTTACACTAGTCTGTATTTGAATTCCACTGAACTACCAGAGACCTGTATGCTAATAAGCCTTTTTTTTTTTTTTTTGCCTTTGCAGGTCATCATTAGTACCCTCCAAGTATACCATGACCTCAATGATCTTCGTTATGATGATGAGTTTCTACTACTTTGCACGACATGTGAGTTTTTATGATGTGTTAAATGCATACTATAATTTGCTGTCTTATTATGTTGATTTATGGATGAAGAGGGACAGTGAATTAGTGATAGACAGTCACTCAGAGTTTTGTTTTGTTTTTTGCATATGGTGAGATGCTAAATAGTGATTTGCAGACACTCAGCAAAGATTTCTGGTTTTATTTATTTATTTTTTGATGGACTGTGATAGGTTGTTTGTTTGTTAACTAGGTTAAGTCCACTGGGTTCAACTCTCATTTCAGGCAGCAGTTTCTGGATAAGTGACTTACTCAGAGTCAACAGTAGGCAAATGGAGACTGAGGGAATTAAACCTTGGACTACAGGAAGCAAAATTTTAATAACTCATAGCCTTTGTCCTCCAGGTTTTCTTCTGAAATATTGTCAGTGTTCATTAGCACTACCTCATTGACAGAATGTAGAAATACAAGCAAAGGTGTCCGAATATGGAACATTTCACAAAAAAAAAATAATATCACAAAGAGGGAATGTAGAAAAGAAGATTAGTAAAGTAGAAGTTAAAAAATAGAAGTTGAAGTTATGGAGTGTCTGCAAAGTGAAGGATTTGGTGTAGAATGATGGAGTGAGTCCCCAAAGTAAGGAGAAGAAGGAAGACCAGGAGACATCTGAAGAAGAAATATGGACATGGGAAAGAAAAAGAGATTTAATATGGTGCAATATTTATGCAAAGGAGAAAGCAAAACTAATCAATACAAAAAGAGCAGCACCAAAGATATTTGAAAAGAAATACAGGCAAAGGCAACTGGACATGGAACATTTTTACAATACAAAAAATAAGAAGAGAAAGAGGGAAAGTAGAAAAGGAGATTAGTAATGTAGAAGTTAAAGAAATAGAAACTGAGGTTATGGAGTACCTGCAAAGTGAAGGATTTAGTGCAGAAAATCTAATTCAGATAGCACCACAATAGGATAGAGCAATGGATATCCAAATTAAAGGGAAACTAGTGGAACAAGAATTGGTCAGGTGCCATATGAAGATATTTTGGAGCCCTCCACAGGAAACCAGTATAAACATTCACTTGAAGCTATACAGCAAGGGAAGGAACAG